>NC_060149.1:43322051-43625081 GCF_021461385.2 Schistocerca piceifrons | reverse complement strand
CTGATTACTACTGTGTCCTGATACAATGGTCACCATAACCGCACAGGCTACCCCGGCTTGCCTCCCGTCAGACCCACATTCTCACTGTGTACCACACACTAATGATGTACTGCCCCTGCTCGTTAGCCTCATTACTAGCGGCTGCTCGTTGATTCCTTTAGAAGTTCGAAATTGGTGTGCATCTGCTCCAAAGATATCATTGGCCGTCGTCACCACAATTCTATGCGTAATCTCTGTTTTTTAACACATTTCCGAAAGAACAACAGCATGTACATAATTCCGGTGATGACATGTCCAAAAGTACGAACACCACATCATGTAATCACGTTAATAACGGTCAGTGATCCCTTTAGTGCAGATGCACGCCAAACTCGAATTGTTACGGGAATCAGAAAGATGCTGCGAGTAGTGAGGCTATTGAGCAGCTGCACTACATCAGCAGTGTGTGGTATAGAGTCAGAACTTGGGTCTGACAGGTGGCGTCCTAGAGTACTCGTCTTTAATTGCTTTGTGTCTTGATTCATAGTGGCTGCAGAATATTTTATTTTCATCGGTGTTGGTACCCTGCAACTTACCTCTGCTCCTAGAAAACGTCAATCATGTCCTTGT
Organism: Schistocerca piceifrons; assembly: GCF_021461385.2. NCBI lineage: Eukaryota > Metazoa > Arthropoda > Insecta > Orthoptera > Acrididae > Schistocerca > Schistocerca piceifrons. The sequence continues at coordinate 43,624,472 of NC_060149.1, read as the reverse complement.
GTAATATTTTAGTAAGAGCTACGTAAGTTATATCACAGTAGTCGTCAATAAAACATCACATATTTATTATGCACAATGACCTAAATCGCGATATACCAACACTCTTATTTCTGAATACACAAGAAGAATTACACAAGTTAGTGCTCTAGTCATGGCGAAACTTACCTCTCCTCCTCAATCTAGTTTACTTACTTTTTACGCATGCTACCAATTACTTTCCTTTTGTCTCGTCCAAATTGCCTTCCCACAATCTTTGCTCTACATGCTTTTCAGTCTTTCCTTTCATCCTATATTCATACTTCACACTTACAAATGAGTCTCCAAAAACTATCATTCTAATGAACAGGCATGGAATTTAAATTATTTGCATGGGTTTACTGATCTACAAACATCAAGACACTTTACTCAGCAATTCACACAACAATAAATGTAATTCAAAGATTCCTTGAAGACATTAGTATTCTCCATAGCTTTTTTACTCCCGCAAGTTCATGATACAAATATGATAGGTAGAGCTAGACTCCTTACTTTTGAGAGTCTCTACTTCCACTACATTTTGGAGCTCCACATGCTTCACTGCTCATGGTCATATGTACAAAGGAAAAAAGTTGTTTATATGAGAGTGCCGTTTGGTTGACCGTTTATGTGATCTCTATTAAGTATTTCTCTCCTACCATTAAGATCTTCCCTAATCTCTTTCTCTTGTCACTTTCCTTACGTTTCTCAGCAGATGCCTTTATACTATTCTTTCCAACGCAAGCCTCACTGCATCACCATATCTCAACCTTGGCGAAGCAGGTATACGTATGTTTTCTTGTATCTTATCAATGGATGCTAATAGTACGACACTAAAACTGTTCGTAAGGATGTCGAAAAGTTTGGCAGTTCGTTTATGACATCTTCAGACACATGTTTATATGATTTCCAAGATTTGTAACATGGTTTGCTGTGAAGTGTGCATAACACCAAGCTCGTGTACGGCATGCTTTGTTTTCGTAACCACGTTTCCATACTGCTTATGTAAATTGTGTATCATACTCTGATTACATTTGGTCAACTGGGCCTATATAGCAATGTAACACAACGAAAAATGTTCGTGCAGCTGGCTAACTCTTCTTAATGAAGAGAGTGAAACGAACTCAGAAGTCATCTCAACACAAACAAAAACAAATGTGTGACTGACCAGTCCTTGTAAGAGGACGAAACGAATCGTCTGTAGCAAATCCTCTCAATATCTTCGGGATTAAAAGTAACAGTAGTGTATGATGAGACACTGTTAGTCATTTCACCTTTTGAAAAGGCTTGCTTGAAGCCAAGATCTTGCAAATGAATTTCTACATATCCAGAAAAAAGCGTGCCTCTTAACTTGTGAAAACATTTACTTGCTCACAAGCACACACAATTCAAATGTGTTGGCCGATCAATTTATTGACTATTTCATCAGGAATGTTAACAACCCAAAGCAAATGACCTCTATTTCTTTTCCTAAGCAAAATATCGTCTTTAACTGGATAAAGCTGCCTAATTGCAACATTGTTTAGGTCTGTTCACTTTCCAGTCATCTCCTTCCACGATGGACCTTTATCCTGCTCCTTAGCACTAATTTCAAATTGAAATCTCAATGAAATAATAAAATGTCAAGGTCTGGTAGTACATGATAGAACCTATTTTCTTTAATATCATCCTTAGTCCCATGGTTCAACCCTAGAGGAGATCACAAAAGAGCATCAGCAACGATGTTATAATATCAGGAATACACACAGTTCGAAAGCTGAACTCCTGTAGATATTATACTTGCCTGTCTCAACGACTGCTTTGCACTTATCAGAACTCTAGTGCTCGATGACCTGTGTGAACCTTGTTTATCTGACCAACAACTACCATCTGAACTTCCGAGAAACACGCACAACAGAGCTTCAAGCTCAGTGGCTGACTAGTTTTGTTCACACTTAGTGAGTACTTCGTTCGCTAAAGCAGCACTATAACTTTCCATGACGCTGTCTGCTTCAGATTCTTGGGAGAGCTCAACATACATTCTCATGTTAGACCTGTATCAACATAGACAACAATTTCTGCTTAAATTAGGATGTGACAAGGGACGAGTCTCCAAAAGGGCCTCTCTTACACTTTCAGTCTTTGCATGGGAATCTCACTACCAAGGAATTTTCTTACCCATCAGTCAACACAACTGCAGTGAAAGAAAAATATTCAAATTCATAAATATTTTATAAAGCGTAATTAATCTAAAGATTCCACACAAGTGTTCTCTCGTTGTACGAGGAAAATCAACCCCCAAGTTTCCACTAGATGAGGTAGAATCCCTCATGAAGTCACTATGTGTCCAAGAAATTTTACGTTACTTCTTCCAAACTCTGACTTTTCTACATTCACTGTGGCACCATACTAAAAACTGTGTACAAATCTTCTGTTCTCTTCATTCAAAACAACATCAGCACTAGTGGTTAATTTCTTTCTCAACTGTGCTGGAAGAATTCTACTGAAACCTCTAATAAATTCAACAGAATCTGCATTCAAACTAAACGGTAACTCGTAATACGGTAGCTTGGGAAATAACGCATTAACGCTGCCAGTTTCGACCGTAAGTGTGCAACTCTTTCTGTCAATAGTTTACTCCTCAACAAAAGACAGGACTTTGATACTTTGAAATTTCTGCTGAAACTCATATAGTGTTGAAACTTCCCCTTTGAACATTTCTACAGGACTGTGCTTAACCTGACACACAATATTTTTAGCGCAACGCAATCTGACTTTCAATAATTCGTACAAAAGAATGGGCCCTGACTAACATTAACCTATACCTTTCACAAATCACTTACCTCACAAAAATCTTCGCTGCTCAAGCTACTGCAATACAGCGAGCGCCACTACTGCCAGCTAAATAAAAGATTCAAACTACTGAAGGCACTACTGATAGGGATAGTTAGCAAATGAAAGATATTAATAGAGAACAAACAATGTATTTACCTTAATATCATCACAAGTCATAATATATATATCAGTTCATGACAAATTACAAATCTCCGCCATCTCTCTCCCCACATCCACCACTGCTGGCGGCTCACCTCCAACTGCGCAACGCTACGCGCTGTTCACAGCCAGCTGCCGCTGCCCAACACTACAATGGCAGACAACAATGCAAACTAGCCACAGACTGCACACAGCACAGCCAGTGATTTTCATATTGAGCGCTACGTAACGTTGCCAATAAGAAAACGTAAACAGCCTACTTACATAGAGAAAACATAAACAGCCTACTTACATAGAGAAAACATAAACAGCCTACTTACATAGAGAAAACATAAACAGCCTACTTACATAGAGAAAACATAAACAGCCTACTTACATAGAGAAAACATAAACAGCCTACTTACATAGAGAAAACATAAACAGCCTACTTACATAGCCCCCATGCTCCCCACAAAAATTTTTACAAATTGGTTTGGGCAGTGCCCAATACAGATTTGAAAAAAATTTTTCATAATTACAATAACAAAGATATCAAATGCACACACTTATTGATACAACATTGGTCAAAAGCTAAAATTTTGTCACAGTCCATAAAGACAGTCCTGATTCATCACAGTAAAACAGCAGTGTTTTTCTCAAAGTCTAAGCAGTAAAAGAAAATGCACACAGAAGTAGTGGATTTCCATGCAGTCTTGAAGAAGTAGTGTTGTCCTTCCAACGGAAAGACAGTGCTGGCTCTTGACATGCTGACAGGTAATGGGCCACAATGGAGCAAACCCACAGCAGAGTCATTCGAAGTTTTGAAGAGTATTGGTAGGTAAGTCATCACAGAGCGGACCCACTGTAGTCCTGGTAGAGATTACGGTATTGGTGGGCCACCAGAGGTGCAGACCCACTGCAGTCCTTGTAGAAATAATGGTATTGGTGGGCCACCAGAGGTGCAGACCCACTGTAGTCCTTGAAGAGATGGCCAGCAGCCATCTGTTGTGACTGTGCAGGTGCACAATCACCATTGAAGAGTCTTGCGGATAATATAGCAAGTCCATAAACCACCACTTGTGCACTCACAAAGTTTTTGAAATTGTCCTTAGAACCAGCAATGCTGTTATCCAGTCCCTTGCTGAGTTATTAACACACGTGCAAACACTAACAGTCCCTACTTCTCACATATTGTCCACATACTATGACCAACAGAAACGTGTGCAGTGAAATGTAACTAACAAGTTAATAATGTCATGAACTGGTGACAATTACAATTTTATAACATAAGAATACAATTACAAAGGTACAAAATACATCATTAAAAACATAATAATACAGATAACATTTGTAGTACAGGCTTTACAAAAGAATAGAAATAAACATATACACGAGTGTTACAAAAATAGTGACATAAGTACATACATAAAATAATGAGAATAGTTTTCGAAACATTAATTTCACACATGAACATTGAAACAGAACAGAATTGTAAACAACTTTACAAAGAAAATAACATATTATTAATGCAACTTATATTTGAGGATAACAGTATTCCTCCTCATAGTGAATATAGCTTAGTATTAGAAGAGAAAAAAATTCTATGAAACAGTACACAGAGACAGGAAGAAAACAAATACTCAAGGGTACACAAACACATAGTGGGATAACACCAATAGGAAAGGACAGGGTTCGTTTTCAGTGTAACATTTGGTACTGCAGTCCAACCTAAAACTTCATATATCTTTCCTTTTATTTCATCCGTTGTTTCCACCAAAAAAATTCTATCTAAGCATGCTTTCTGTATTTAAATGTTCACACATTTCGTACCTCAACATTTATTTCCAAGAAAATCCTACCTAAACCTGTTTTCTCAATGCATTTCTTCCAATTCATCGCAACTCATTCTCTTAGAGGCTACCCCCTCTTAAGCTAACTTAAATCTACTGAGCTCAGATGCTAAACTAAGGGACGAGGCAATGCAGCATCACATAACAATTAATATAAACAGCAATTACCAAAAAATTGGAAAATTGCAAAGCAAGCTACCGTAAATCTAAATTAACAGATAAAATGCAAAATTACAACTAATATGAGCCAATGTGCAGCAACATGAAAAATCAATGAGTAGTAAAATTGGCTTAGCAGAGTAACACAAATTAAAGTTCAGTAGCACTATGCCTGGGAAACAGCAGCTTATATCTAAACATGACATAGCTCAAGAAGAAAAAATATTACAGTAAAAACAACAATGCAGATAAGGGAAATGTATATTCACATCTTAATGTCTATGTAATTAAAGTGGTGCACCACAAGAAGATATTCTACCAAAAAGTTACCAATTACTTGAAAAGAAAATTATGAATGCAGTTACTAGTTCCTTCTTATTGTTCTTTCCTTTCCAAGTGCTCCTTTTTTAAGGAATGTGGATCATAAAATAATTATTTAAAAGATCTGTTGACAGAAAGTGTTCACATTAGCAAATGCATTTCATTTTATAAAAGCAATGCTGCAACACAGCTGAAAAACAGGTATCAAATGAAATAAGCAGTTACGCAAACCAAAGCATAAAAATATCATTCAATAGTCATGTGACATTTCATAAGTTAGTAGAAATTCTCTCAACTCTCGTAGAAAGACGCTTGTCGTAATCAGGTGTGCAGATGTACGAATATTTCCCACCAATTCATAAGCATTTCAGTAATTAGCACAAAGTGCGAGTAATCATATGTTTTCAAGTAACGAGGGTGTCGCATTAGCGATGAAAGGCACACCCTAATGGCTTGTTCTCCAGGTGTTTGACACGTCCCACATCCCCTTTTTTTTTCTACCTGTGCCGCTGAAAAGGGCTCGCAATAATGGCTTTTTCTCCAGGCGTCTGACACAGCTGGGTGCCCGCGACGCATTACGTGCAGGTGGTCACTTAACTTTCGTACGGAAATATTTACGACAGGAGATTCTGCTACCGTGGTAGTCTCATATAAAAATATTTCACAGGTCAAGAATTAGCGTTGCAAATCTGTAGAAACAAAACCCTATAAATATAACAGTGTCCAAAAAAATTTTCAGTGGCATTGTGATACATTCATGCATATACACACACATTTCATAACTCTTAAAGTACGATTCTTGGTTTCCAACAACCTTTTCATAAATCAGAGTCCCTAACCCCTACTCCTTATTCCTTACCTTATTACACATATACATATTCATATTCATCAACATGTCTTCAATATTTCATCATAATAGCTACATAGCATAATCAGATTCCTCATATAGCATCAGCTTATTTATCATAAACATACCTCAACAGCATAGTACACATCGTCGTCGTAATAATAACATCATAACACTTCAGTCAAATCTTAAAATCGTCGTAACTTCCTCCAATAATTTCAAAACGTAAAAAAAAATTCTCTGCTCATTTCAATAGTGTCATCTACCTCAAACGTACTTTAAAATCATGATCCCATACCAAATATCTCAAAGCTCTCATAGTATCACAATGAATCCGAAAAAATATGAACATTTCACAAAGTACAGACAAAATACAGTTTCATAAGTGTGAAGTTATCCAACTGTAATTGCGTAAACATCTGTCACTGACGTAGTAAAAAGAATGTTTGTTTCTCTGTCAAATAATCAGATAGCTGTGTAATTCTGTGTTAGAGAAATATGGTACCGACGTGTAAAGTTGTATAAGCAAATACCATATTAGCTAGGGTTCCTTGTGGTTGCCACACACATGGTACACAAAGTAAGCGTGTACCCCCCTGAGGATAAATGTAATTATACCCTCAGGTGTTACAGATTACAGCAATGGAATGAAATGTATCACGGAAAACTTTCTTTGTAATTCAAAAATCTTTAAAAATAAGTGTTTTAAGTATAAGATTGATCACTGGAATGCGTGTCCTGTAGCGCTAAATGTGCATCTTGTTGTAAGATAATCTCTGTGGAAGTGTCGTAGTTATTTTCCTCCGAAAGCTAAGTTCTGCACATGCCAATGTACTTACCTCATGATAAACAAAAGTGAAATGCTTTGCGTATAGATATCGTAGTTATTATGCTTATTGGCGTGATGAAGAAAGTACTGTACAGTAACGTATTGTTGTGCCACGAAAAAAGGCTGTCTCATTGTTGCTATACCACAAAAGTTACTACTAAAACATGTTTTTCTTTCCAGAAGAATTCAGAAAACTGTGCAGATATAAAACAGATACACCGCAGAAGTAACATTGTAAATTGTCACTCATTAGTAGCGTCGTGATAAAAATCGTGTAGCTGTCACATAAACTAACCTCTGTGTCATCTGGTATCTCTCAGAAAGCACTTTAAATACAGAATGTATTTTCAGGTAACCAAAATGTTGCATTAAAATCTCATTAGCAGTACTGGTAAATGTTCTAAGTATGTGAGCCTTATAGTCGTTACGTAATCGTACAACTAACAAGCAAGAATGTACACACACAATAACACTGTGACGTCTGTTCACTATAACAATGCATTCGTCATTTCTGTTTAAATAAGTTCTCTTGGTTCTTGATTGGATATTTAACTTCAAACATTGTTGTATGTTAACAGATTCTAAGTCTGACAAAGCATATTAGTAATGTGAAGCGAAAAATTTTATAACAAAGACTAAGTTAAAAAGCAGATTATCTTTCAATAAACGGTTTTACATGTGAAATGTGGTGTAAACCTTTACTCTTCCTAGTACGCAGAGTTTCAACTTCAACGCAATTATCATGTGGTATACGTCGGATTCTGTAAGGTCCATTGTAAACTAGAAAGAATTTGTGACTCAAGTGTTTCTTCTTATGTGACAATGAATGAGCTTTAATGAGAACTTTCTGACCAATATACAACTTCTTTGCATTTGCTTTACCGTGTAGTTTTCTCCTTTTGTCTGCTGCAGATTTTATATTTTTAAGAGCCAAATCAATTATGTCTTTGTGTCGAGGTTTACGTGTATTCGGGAAAGGTACAAGCTCTCTGATTCTGTTCGGTGGTTCTTCATTCTTCAGTACAAGAGTAGGTGGTAAAGCAGTGGAGTCGTGAGGCATTTCATTCAGCACGTTTTGAAATAAGTGTAAATATCTGTCCCAATGCTGATGCTTTCTGTGACAATAAAGTCTACAAAGCTTATTGATTTCTTTCATAATCCGTTCGGAGGGGTTACAATGTGGTGAGTACAATGAAATAAAAACAGGTTTGATTTTATGGTTGCGAAGCATGCGTGACCAAACAGCAGATCTGAATTGCGGTCCGTTATCTGAAATGACTTTACTAACGTGTCCAACTTCACGTAAGAAATTTTTAACAAAGGCGTTGGATACAGACCGTCCTGTGGCTTTACGTAACGGTGTGAAAGAAACAAATTTTGAAGTAAGTTCAACAGCGACTAGAACGTACGAAAATCCATTGGATGTTCTGACAAGCGGTCCCAAAAGATCAACAGCCGCAAATTCTTTTAATTTAGAAGGAATAATAGGAAACAACGGAGCACGATGTGAGACAGTAGATGGTTTCGCCTTTTGACAAAGTTTACAAATAGACAAGACTCTTCGAATTCTTTTTTCCATATTGTTAAAATAACAAGTCGTTCGAAGAATATGATAACATTTTCGTGGACCAAAATGTGCGTAGCTGAAATGAATGTACCAAATGAGCTTATTAACAAAATCGTCTGGAATGCAAAGTACCCATAGCTTGTCATCAACAGTGCAGCGTTTGAAGAGTATGTTGTTTCTAACCAGGTAATAATGCCGAATCTGTGTGTGTGTCTTTTCATGCCATTTGCTCTTGATGTCCTTCCAAATCGGATCTTTATCTTGTTCATGAGCAATGTCCTTTAATGATGTGGTGATGAAGTTTTCAAAGGCGACTTTCTGAATGTGAAGAATACTGAAATTTTTCTCGAGGTTGCCTTCTGTGTTACTTTTCTCAAGCCCAGCCGGTGCGCGTGACAGTGCATCCGCAACAATGTTCTCCTTGCCGGGAATGTAGACTATTGTGAAGCGGAATTCTTGTAGAAACAATGCCCAACGTTTTAACCTGTCATGATTTAATTTTGAAGACATAAGAAATTGTAATACACGATGATCACTGTACACTTTTACGTGCTTACCAGAAAGAAAGAAACGGAATTTGTTAAATGCCCAAACGATAGCTAAAGCTTCTAATTCAGTAACGGAATAATTTTTTTCAGATTTTGTTAGCACTCGGCTAGCAAAAGCAATGGTTTTCTGAACGGTAGTGTCATTTTCTATGGCTTCTTGAAATAAATGGGCACCAAGACCGACTTTAGAAGAATCCGTGCTAAGGCAGAAATCTTGTGACAGATCTGGATGAGCTAAGATTGGCGCGTGAAGTAACGCTTCTTTCAAAGAATTGAATTCCAACTGTGCTTGTTCGTCCCAGTTCCAAATAGTATTTTTTTCCAGTGAGAGAACAAAGTTTTGGTGTAACAAGAATTTGCATATTCAGAAAACGACGGTAAAAATTTACGAGACCTAGAAAACTGCGGACTTGTCTTTTTGTAGATGGAACTGGAATGGCTCTGATTGCTTCTAACTTTTCAGGATCCGGCTGAATGCCTTCAGAAGAAATAATATGTCCCAAAAACTTCACTTTTGTCCTACCGAATTCAGACTTTTCCAAGTTAACTGTAATTCCAGATTCTGCAAAAATATGTAACAAACTGTTGAGAGTGCGATTATGTTGTTCCCATGAAGCTTCTGCTATCAGAATATCGTCCACATACAAGGTGATGTGACGTTTTAAGAACTCAGGTAATATGGAATTTAACCCACGAATGAATGCTGCCGAAGAAATGTTCAAACCAAAAGGAAGTTTCCGAAACTGATAACAAACGCCGAAACAAAGGAAAGCTGTGTATTTACTACATTCTGGATGAAGTTCGATCTGATAAAAGCTGGATCTGAGATCAATGGAAGACAACACTTTTACACCATTAAAATTTTGAAGAAGTTCTTCTAACGTTTGCGGCCTGTCTGTTTCAGGAATAATGATCGTATTGATTTGTCTCGAATCTAAGACAAGCCTGATCGATCCATTTTTCTTCTCAACAACATGTAATGGATTGTTGTATGAGCTTACTGCAGGCTCAATAATGCCCTCATTAAGCATAGATTGTATTTCTGTTCTAACACGGTCCCTATAATGCGCCGGAATTATGTATGGTCTAACACAAAATTTAGTATGCTCACGAACACAAAATTGGTATTGAAATCCCTTGATTGTTCCTGTTTTGTGAGTAAAAACTGTGGAATGTGCTTGTAAAATCTCAAAAAGGTCTTGCCTATCATTGTCATTACAATTCTCAATTGTTTGAATTTTATTCTGAATTAACTTATTAGTGTCAAATGCGCCGTCGATATCATCCCTGTCAGTACTTGCAGAGTGATTGTTAGTGTCTAGTTCCGTAGAAAAGTCCGAACTGTTGTCTAACAGAAGGTAAAGCCGATTAATTTCCTCCTCATGGTTTGAGAGCCAATCTTCAAATTTCAAAGCTATTGACTTACCTTCTTTCTCTAAACTTATTTCAGCATCGTGAAAGCTTAAGATTGCTTTGTATTCATTCAAAAAGTCTACTCCCAATATAATTTCCGTCGACAATAGTGGAACAATGAGAAAGTTCATAGAGAAGCTGTGGCTTTGACAAAAGAATTCTAAATTGGTTTGTTGGCGTACATCTACACTTTTTCCAAAGATTGCACCTTGTAATTTAATCTTACGTAACGGAAGTGTGGGGCAATCGTTCGATTTGTTGCATTTGCTAAAGGCTGTTTCACTAATTACTGAGATGGGACTGCCAGAGTCAAGTACTGCCGTAAATTTTACGTCATTTACAGTAATGTGAATCACAGGATATGCAATGTTGTTAAGTTTTACGTCGTGTTCCTGGAGTAAGATGTCCCTAATGTCTTCCATTTTTACGTAATTACTAGCTACGGCAGCTCCGTCATCAATTTCATAAGTACGTTTTGTTGCTGCCAGCGGTGTGAGTCATTGCCTATTGTCTCTTTGTTGGCGCGCGTCGTTATTGGGATTTGGAGACCTAACTTCTACAAATTCACCGTGACGAGAGGGCCCTGCTCTGTTTGAATCCCGCCAGTTCTGATGCAATTCAGGTCTGTCGTTACGATCATATCGTCTGTCGTCATGTCGGTAGATTCCATAGTTTCTTTCTTGTCGGTCACATGGTGGAGAATTTCTCCCTGAATCGTAACTGCGCGCTGGTCCGTTGCGTCTAAAGTTATTCTGTCTCCCTTGATAGTATTTATTTTGGTTCCCATATTGTCTGTTTCTCTTATTGTCTCTGTGATAGTCATTACCACGGAGAGGTGATCTTTCCCTGTAGTTATTACTACTCTGCCAACGGTTGTCATACGGGTGGTGTCTATTTTGGTCACGATTTGTGTTGTGAGAATAGCCTTGTCGCGTCCAGTTATTATTTCTTTCTTCGCGGAATTGCGACTGATGTGATCTGTAATTGTTGTGCTCCTGCGTTCCGCGATTGTCAGTGTCACTTTCCAGTTCTTGTAACAGTCCCTGAAAAGCTTCAATGTCGTCTTTGCAACGTCCTGCCAAAATAATGTGTCGTAAATGTTCAGGTAATTTGATTAAGCAAATGCGGATGAGTTCTGAGGGGCTGTATGGATTTGACAGGTACTGATTCTTGTGCAACATGTCTTCAAAATATTTCACAAGACTGGAGAATTCAGATTGTTCGAAATGTTTCATCATTATGATGCCATGTTTTACACGGTCTTGTGTAGCTTGCGACCAATATGCTGAGAGGAAGGCATGGTAAAATTCTCCTTCACTGTGGCAATCGTGAATGACCGATCGCATTCTCACAGCTGGTTCATTCTCTAAGTAGCCACACATAAATTCTAATCTGTGCTCCAATGACCAGTTGGGAGGAAAACAATGAGAAAATTGATGGAGCCATGCTTGTGGATGAATGTCGTTGCCAGAATTCTTAAATGTTTTGAATTTACGTGTAGTAATGAACAGCTTATAGTCAAAATCGTCATGTCGGCGAGTCGCATATCGGTCATTGTTAGGTCGTGTCGGCCGTTCCATCTCAAAATTCGGTGCACATTGCCAATTTCTTTCATAATTTCCGAAATGCCCTGTGTTATTATTTTGCGGCTTTTCCGTGTTTCTAAGTCCCTCTTCCCGTGTTGGAGCGCGAGTGTCCTCTGAAATACGTAATTCTTGTATTACCTGTGTCAGCTGATCTTGTACTTCCCGGATTTCTCTTTGGTGTTGTGTATTAATTTGATTCTGATTTTGTTTGAATTTTCTTATTTGTTCATACTCTTCTGTGTCAGTGAAGGCTACGGGTCTTGTGTCATTCAGATCATCATCTACCTTTGTAGATAAGTTAGTGACCTGATCCGAAAGTTCGGCTACTTTCTCCGATAGTGTACTTATTTCTTCAGTGTGTTTTTCTGAACCAAGTTTCAGAGTATCTACTGTGTCCTTAAAGTTTTCCTGAGTTTTTGCAAGTTGCGTAACCGAATCGGTAGATGCAACTGAGTCAAATTTAGCTTGCAAGGTCTCATGATTTTCATGAACAATAATTTGCAGTTCTTTTATGGCTGCTTCGTGATTCTGTAATGCATTTTCATGCCGCGAAAAAATAGGTTGAAAATGCTCACAAATTTGTGTTTTTACGTCATTACAGACTTTTTGACATTTAGATTCAATGTTATGTAACTCAGTAGTTAAATCTTCACGTGTTTGTTCAAGAGTTTGCTCCAATGAGTCTAACTTTTTAAGATTTTGTTCCACTGTGTCTAACTTTTGAAGCTTTTGCTGTGTTTGTCTCTGATTTTGTTCCACTGTGTCTAACTGTTGCTGTGTTTGTCTCTGATTTTGTTCCATTTGTTGCATTAATTGCAATAATAATGTATTAGTGTCTGGAATCTGTTTCTCTATGCTGTTCGGCAGTGCATTTGCACCGGCAACATTCACATTTTGACAAGCAGAAAATGTGTCTTGACTTATTTGAGAAAACGGTGAGGATCCAAAACCTGAATCTACAGTATTTGCGAGATTGTTTCCTGTCATTTCGGATTCCTGAGGCGAGCTGTTGCCGACCGATCGATCGATAATGCTTCCCTGTTCTCTACATGTTTCAATGTCTACACCATTATTTGACGCCCGCTCCATTTCCCTATGCACAGTTACCAAATTACTACTTTGAATATTTGTTAATTCATTACATGGTGGCGTTAACACACTGCTTTCGTCTTCACTGTCATTTCTCAGTTTACTTTGGAGCCTAGTATTACGTTTTTCACACGCCATTATTGTCAGAGTATTTCACACGATAACAAAGAAAAGCACAATTTGAAGATCAAAAATAAGAGAACACATTAACATAGCACTGAAAATAATATCTAGTTAATTACCAGCGCAGCTGCGAAATACTTGGTGCAAATCTACATGCATGCCACAACTGTTTTACAGTACAACAATGAAAGACTGCAACTACAAAGGAGATTCTCTCTACAATTACGCGCTAGCAATAAACAAAAGCTACACTAAATACACAAACTACAAGAAAAAAATCAGAAGATTCCAGTGAGGTATCCTAGGCTAAGGGTCGCCATATGAAACGTACCCTTTGAACAATTTATACACGACTGTCCTTAACCTGACACACAATATTTTTAGCGCAACGCAATCTGACTTTCAATAATTCGTACAAAAGAATGGGCCCTGACTAACATTAACCTATACCTTTCACAAATCACTTACCTCACAAAAATCTTCGCTGCTCAAGCTACTGCAATACAGCGAGCGCCACTACTGCCAGCTAAATAAAAGATTCAAACTACTGAAGGCACTAACTACTGATAGGGATAGTTAGCAAATGAAAGATATTAATAGAGAACAGACAATGTATTTACCTTAATATCATCACAAGTCATAATATATATATCAGTTCATGACAAATTACAAATCTCCGCCATCTCTCTCCCCACATCCACCACTGCTGGCGGCTCACCTCCAACTGCGCAACGCTACGCGCTGTTCACAGCCAGCTGCCGCTGCCCAACACTACAATGGCAGACAACAATGCAAACTAGCCACAGACTGCACACAGCACAGCCAGTGATTTTCATATTGAGCGCTACGTAACGTTGCCAATAAGAAAACGTAAACAGCCTACTTACATAGAGAAAACATAAACAGCCTACTTACATAGAGAAAACATAAACAGCCTACTTACAGTGTCAGTGGTAGATCAGGTTCCTGAACAGTGATTGTATCGAGCTGTGTAGAGTCCAACACATACATAATAACATTTCCCGTTTGAGGCACTACCAACATCAGTTTATTATATGAAGTGAAAACAGGCTCTATTACGCCCTGCTGCAACATTTTCTCAATCTTAGCCTCCACTCGCATCTTCTGAATCAGTGTTATGTGATGTAGCCTGAAAATATTATCTTGCGGTCCTTAACCTTCAATAGATGAATTAAATCTTTAATTTTACCAGGACATTCTAAAAATATCGAAGAATAACGTCACAGCACAGCAAAAATTCTTTCACTATCCCACATCCCTCCTCAACACATGCCAACACACTCAACACAGCCACTTGGCTACCATTATCCAGATCAATCTAAAGAAACATTAATTCCATTGACATCTTTTCAAGTTAATGGACTCAGAGACTTTCAATTTTCCTTTTTGTCACTACGTAGAAGCTCCCTCACATCTTGAAAATTCAACATATTCACTTGTTCATAGCTGTTATTTATTGTATAAATAGCACTCGAGCTTGCTGCAGACAGCTTTTATCAGTCCCATGAGTGTGTGCTCTATGGACAAATGTTATTTCATGGTTCAGTTGACTGCACCTCCATAATGCACCCAGCTGATTCTCTATCATCATAGTGACCATATCTGTCATTTCACCTACTACCTGTTTTAGTGACCAAAACTGCTAAGATTCCAGTCAATTTTGCCTCTTCTAAAAATTTTTCTTCCAGTGCGATCAAGTACGAGTATATCACCAACATGCCTCCATTAAACCTCTAGTGGGAGCGTCTATTCATAAAGTGCTCAAACCACAAAGAAAATTATTTCGCACCATTCCCTCGTTTCACAATTACGAGCCCATACCTATTCCCTCATTATTGTTGCAGCTAACACAGTGATAAATTGTGTTTTCATACTTACAAGTGGGCATCAGTAATATAAAATAAACAGCGAGCTCGGTGAGAAAATTTACCTAGGGTGTAAGAAAATGGCCCAGATTATGTGCTGTCAGCACATCCCACACTGAGGCAATTGTGTACGAGATAATTAGTAATCGACTAAGCAGCTGGCTGGGACCTGATGCAGATGTGCTGTTTAATATTTAGAGTGGGTAATTACCGTGGTTTATCACCTGCCCGTTACAACAGGGTGATACAATGAAAGTAAATTTCATTACTGGTTAGTTAAACAGTGCTTGAGCTCATGTTATGTAAGTTTACTTTATTGTTGTTCAGTTAAACGAAAATTAACAGTAATTTTACTAGGATGTTTAGTTTCGTAACATAAAGACGGCTATGCGTTATAGATGCAGCGAGGTCAGTGGAATGTTTGGGGAACCTGTCAACAAAAACAAAGTAAGAATGCATCATGGGCTAGAACATGTGTCTGGAGACCACGAAATTCACCTGCATTCATTTTGTTACTGACACTAGCCAATAATGCAATAGGCATTTCCTTCCGAAAAAGGGCAGTAACAAGGGAACCTCCCCATCGCACCCGCATTAGGTTTACTTATAAGTTGGCACAGTGGATAGGCCTTGAAAAACTGAACGCAGATCAATCGAGAAAACAGGAACTATGAAAAAAATAAGCAAAATATACAAACTGAGTAGTCCATGCGCAAGATAGGCAACATCAAGGGTAGTGTGAACTAAGGAGCGCCGTGAACCCGTGGTTAGCGTGAGCAGCTGCGGGACGAGAGGTCATTGGTTCAAGTCTTACCTCGAGTAAAAAGTTTACTTTCCTTACTTTCGCAAAGTTATGATCTGTCCGTTCGTTCATTGACGTCTCTGTTCACTGTAATTAGTTTCTGTGTTTTGCGACCACACCGCAAAACCGTGCGATTGTTATTGAAGTCGCGAGCTATATTTGCTGGATTCATATTGCCCACGGAATACATCTCACGCATTTAATTCACTCTCGTCCAAAGTAGCGAACAGTCAACTGCCACCCAGGGAGCTTCGTTAGCAGGAATACTCTCTTCCGTGCGCTGTAATCCAATGACGTCGTGTGTTTCGATGTTTGTTTAGGTGTAGTGTCCCCATACTACGGCGCAATTACCTCGCATCGGACGGACGGACGGACAGATAATAATTGTCCGGGAAAAAAAATTAAAATTTTCACTTCAGGGAAGATTCGAACCAAGTACCCCTCGTCCCGCAGCTGTTTATTTTTTTCATAGTTCCACACAACTTCTTCCTGTTTTCTCGATTGATCTGTGTTCAGTTTTTTAAGGCCTATCCACTGTGCCAACTTATAACTAAATCTGAGGGGGGTGCGATGGGGAGGTTCTCTTGTAAGAAACAAACTGGTCAAAAAATTTTATGGCAGAATACTACAGAACAAATGTCTAAACTCCTCACGAGATTCACAATTCGTTAACACAGAAGACTTACCTTCCAAACAGTCACACACAGCATGAAAATTGGCGGGAGTGAAAAACCAAACTTCTCCGATCTAGCAGGGGGTTGAATACCACACGCTGAATTTCTGAGCACATGAAATTTGTAAACAGGTGAGGAATGGTTACAGTTAAACCAGACATGCTGTCACGATTTACGTTATCTCGATTGAAATGAATGCAACTACCATGGGTTATCTTCCTTTCATAATGAGACACAGGATCTAACTCATAGTCATGACTGTATTCCACATCATTATCAAGCACAGGAACACAGGACCACTACTATAATATTAGCCTTCAGCAACACCGTCGCTAACTGTTCTTCAATGTAGGACGCTCTAACTTAGTTCTTAGCCTAATCCTATTCTTCTCATATTAATTTACACCTGAGTTTCTTTATACCTTAATAATGATGTCACCTCTTCACTGTCACCAACACCTACACGTATAGTACCACAGGAACTGTCTACTATTAAAAACCAACAGTGCAATATATGAGCCGGCCGCGGTGGTCGAGCGGCTCTAGGCGCTTCAGTCCAGAACCGCGCGACTGCTACGGTCGCAGGTTCGAAACCTGCCTCGGGCATGGATGTGTGTGATGTGCTTAGGTTAGTTAGGTTTAAGTAGTTCTAAGTTCTAGGGGACTGATGACCTCAGATGTTAAGTCCCATAGTGCTCAGAGCCATTTGAACCATTTTTGCAATAGATGCTGCCAGATAATGAACCTTTGATTACTTCTCTATTCTTTGATAGCTCCCTCTCAGATAAAGCTTTTTGTTCCTCAGAAGTCTTCCCTAACCCTGTGATAATGTAGTATGACTTTAAATTCGTTTCAAAACTTAATGAACATCTTTCTCCCTAAGCACCACCTCTGATCTTCCTCAGAAATCAATGTTATTCTTTTCATATTCCTCCTTTAAAATCGTAAGCTGTCCATATAATTGTTTATCCCATTCATTAACAAACTACGCATTTTTAATCTGACCTTCCTCAGTGCGACAAATTTACTTCCAACACAAGAGATCCTCTCATAATCTGAAAGTAATTCTTCCCTCAAATGTGTACTAGTAATTTCAAATTTCTCTAAATATCTCTAACCATGTATTCAGTTTTTTTCCGATGAATGGGTTGGTACCCGTAAAGTAATGGCAGTTTATGATCTATCAGTTAATTCACTTCCACTGGCCTCAGTTCTTTTTCTTAAATTCTTGCCCAATTCCTTTTTGGTTGCCTCCTGCTTCTCATTATTTTCTTTTGCATTAGCTTCTAAACTCTTTATGGATGCCAACAAAACATGACTAAAATTTGTATAAAAAACCTCTCTCTAGGAATTAAACTTATACTCTGCTTTCCACTTATAGTGGCACATTCAGCAGAAGTGGCAGACAGTATGTTTAAAGAAAGGAAGAATCTCATTATGATAAAAACCTCAACACCTCATTCTCGGCTTCGTCCAGCTTCTCATTCAGAATTTACGATTCAGATCTCTTTTACCCAGTCACAAAGTTTCCTGAAACCACGAAGTACAGACAGAATAAAAATGCAGCTAGTGTCATCAGCTGATGACTCCTGGTGTCTTTTCATTTCAGTAAGTAATAAGGAATGAAGAGATACGCTTGAAGTTCTCCGAGGTTACAGATACAGCGATACACAATAGCTCAGTAGGCAGTTCAGCTGCAGGTAAATAGGCATCTATAAAAAGGGCAGTCACAAAAGTAGGAAAGAAAAACATAGGTACAAAGACGGAAACAGCGAAGAAACCGTAGGTAGCAGAGAAAACACTTCACCTGATAGATGAAAAAAGGAAATATAAAAATGTTCACTGAAATTTGGGAATACAGAAATAGAAGTCACTTAGGAGTGACATAAATAGTAAGTGCAGGGAAGCTAAGGGGAAATGACTGCATGAAAAATATGAAGAAATCGAAAAAGAAACGATTGTTGGACGGACTGAATCAGCATATAGTAAAGTCGAAACAATCATCGGTGAAATTAAAAGCAAGGCTGGTAACATTAAGAGCGCAATGGGAATTCTACTGTTAAAAGCAAAGGAGAGAGCGGATACGTGGAAAAAGTACACTAAAGGTCTCTTTGTTTGGGAAGACTTGTCTGATGTCGCGATGTAAGAAGAAACAGTCTTTATAGAAGAAATGGGGATTCAGTATTAGAACAGGGATTTAAACGAGCTTTTGGGGACCTAAGGATCGAGTAGGATAGAACGGACAGATAAATATAACCATAATTTCTAAAATCGATTGGGGTAGTGGCAACAAAACGACTATTTACGATGATGTGTAGAATAAATAAATCTGGCGAAATATCATTTGATTTTCGGAAAAAAATCATCCACAGGATTGCGAAGTTTGCAATACCGACAAGTGCGAGAATTAAGAGCCCATGCATCCAAGTTGCTGAAAAAAATAATATGCAGAAGAAAAGAAAACTGAGTGTGTGTTGGATGAAGATCACTATGGGCTTAGGAAAGGTAGAGGCACCAGAGAGACAGTTATTATATATAATGGCAGCAAGACTAAAGAGAATCAAGACACGTTCGTAGGATTTGTCGATCTGGAAAAAGCGTCCGACAATATCAAATGGTCCATCACGTTCTAATTTATGAGAAAAATAGGTATAAGCTATAAGGAAATACGGGTAATACAAATTATGTACAAGAGCCAAGAGAAAGCAAAGTATGGAAGACCAATAACAAAGTGCTGGATTAAAAAGGGTGTAAGACAAAGGCCGGCCGCGGTGGCCGTGCGTTTTAGTCGCTTCAGTCCGGAACCGCGTGACTGCTACGGTCGCAGGTTCGAATCCGGACTCGGGCGTGGATGTGTGTGATGTGCTTAGGTGGTAGTTCTGAGTTCTAGGGGAGTGATGACCTAAGATGTCGAGTCCCATAGTGCTCTGAGCCATTTGAACCATTTTTTTGTAAGACAAAGAAATAGCCTTTCGCTCCTACTGTTCAGTATATACAGGGTGTTTCACAATTCATTTTACACACTTCCAAAGCTTCTAGATGAAGCTTAACAGGTCAAGTTTTACGTAGGAACCCATGCCCGGAAACGTCATCCAATGACGCTACAGAGCGTCGAAGTTACAGGCACCGGCACCTGTAGAGGTATGTATAATCAGGGTTATTCCGTGATGTTATTTTTCGAACCATGTTATCTGTGTTTTCCGTTCTGTTTTCTATTCCTGTTCTCAATATTTTCTTGACACCCGTCTCAATCTGTTATTGAGCGGGCTCTGAAGACCTTGCCGTCGTGCGCCCATACAAACCTCTCCATCCACCCATCATCGTGATGATGTCACAAACTTTCTATGATGATGGAGAGGGATAAATGAATCAGTTTGAGGTAATGGTCCCTGTTCCGCAAACAAACGAGTCGAAAGTTATAAGCGACAACTGTTATGATACTTCTAACTGTGGAATACTTGTACTTCTACTGTTGTTACTAAGATCGTAGGGTAAATAACTTTCATAGTTGGTAGTACGGACCAAAACAAAAAAACATGTCGAGTAAACAGGGTCTCTAAAATGCACACCTCAAAAGCTACTTGCTTCACTAATAGAGTAGATGTGATTTACAGTAGCGAACATGAACGAGTTCTGGAGGCTAAGCTATGCGTTTTAGAGGCCATATTTTGGGCCATACTACCACCTTTTACAGTTGACTACTCTACAATCATAGCAACAAAGCACCATTACATGTATTCCACTGTCTGAAAGGTTTTCGCTTATAATTTTCGACTCGTTCATTTCTGGTACATGAACCCTTACCTCAGATTGATACATTTATCCCTCTCTATCATTTTAGAAAGTCTGTAACATCATCCCTGAATAACCGCCCACAAACATACATTTACTTGCGCCGGCGCCTGTAACTCTGACTCTCAGTAGCATCGTTGGACGACATTTCCGGACGTGGGTTCCTGTGTGAAACGTGATTTAGTAAGTCCTCTCTACAACCTCTTAAAGCGTATAACATGAATTGTGAAACACCCTGCATATCGAAGAAGCAATTTCAGAAAATAGAAGAATGTATCAAGAGTGGAATTAAAATTCAATTTCAAGGGATGTCAGTGAAAAGATTCGTTGATGCATTGCTATACTCAGCGAAAGTGATGAATTACAGGGATCTGCTGAATCAAACGAATACTCTAATGAGTATAGAATATGGATTGAGAGTAAATCGAACAAAGACGAAAGTACTGAGAAGCAGCAGAAATGAGGACACCGAGAAACTTGACATCAGGTTTGGTGGTCACAAAGTAGATGAAGTTACGGAATTCTGGTACCTGTTCAGCGAAATAACCCATGACGGATGAAGGAAGGAGGACATAAAAGCTGACTAGCACCGGTAAAAGAGGCATTCCTAGCCGAGAGAAGTCTACACGTATCCAACATCGGCCTTAATTTGAAGGAGTTTCTGAGGATGAACGTTTCGAGCACTACTTTGTATGATAGTGTAACACGGATTATGGAAAACCGGAAAAGAAGAGAACTGAAGCATTTGAAACGTGATGCTACAGAAGAATGTTGAAAATTAGGTGGACTGATAAGGTAAGGAAGAGGTGGTTCTCCGGAGAATTGGCGAGGAAAGGAATACATGGAAAACACTGACATGAAGGTGGAACAGGATGATAGGACGTCTGTTAAGACATCACAGAGTAGTTTCCATGATACTGGAGGGATACATGATACTGGAGGGATAAAGGATGCAGGAGAAGACAGATATTGGAATACATTCGGCAAATAATTGAGGACGCAGGTTGCAAGTGCTACTCTGAGATGCAGAGGCTGACGCAGGAGATGAATTCGGGGCTGGCCGCCTCAGACCAGTCGTTGACTGATGACTCAAAAAAAAAAGTTTTATATTTCCAGCTTTGTCTTATATCGACAGCATATGAAAAACAGGAACACGAGGCACTTCCTAGTTTCTCGAGAACGGAAAGAAGTATCGCTCTCCTTCCTTCCTAAACACAGTTTGGATACGTTAGTTATATTTCATATGCTGCAATCTGACAAGGGGAGACCGCCAATTGTGAATTTCAGATTGGATTCATACTGCGCATAATAAAAGCTCATGGCCAGAGGTGTAGTGTGGCAAGGCACCAAGATACACTTCTCAGCCGTTGTCGAGAAAATCGACAGTTAAAAGAAACCGTTACGGTGAAATACTCTCTACGATTAATAAATATCTACAGCGTCGTGGCGCAGCGGTAAGCGCTCGGGTTTGTAGTCCAAAGGTCGCCGGATCGAATCTCGCACCATGCGATTTTTTTTAAGTATTTGTTTTTTGTAATTCAAATATATATATATAATTCCCGGCAATCAGTTGCAGCAATTATGCATATAATAAGTTGTTGAAAGTCGTTTGTCGTGGAAAAACTGGCGACTTCGAACATCATTATTTTTTCCGCAAACAAAGTTGTATTTCACAAATGTTATTAATTGTCTTCACAATGTTAACCACGTATAGTTAACGGAAGACGTAGAAACGATATTCCGAAACGAATACGTATAGCGTAAGTCAAACGTTCGAATTAGAATAGAGACCCCACGAACACAAATTCGCTGTGGCAGGTACGAAATATAAACTCCGTTACTCGCTCGTTACACTTGAAGGACAGATGTTGAATGGGCCGAAACGAGCCGCCGCATAACAGCGTAGTTGCCTGCTAACTTCGAAAGAAGGTAGATGCGGTCCCTAGCGCAACTTATAACATCGTCGAAAATCAGTGACGACGGGAGAGCTTTGGTACACCCTGTTAAAAAAAACGGAAAAATGGAGGCGGTACAATGGGAGAGCGATCCGCCTTCACCAGCATGCATAAGCAATTCATTAATAATTTTATATATATATATATATATATATATATATATATATATATATATATATTACAAAAAACTAATAATAAAAAAAATTTGCATGGTGCGAGATTCGATCCGGCGACCTTCGCATTATGAACCCGAGCGCTTACCGCTGCGCTACGACGCTGTAGAAACCCATTAATCGTGGAGAGTATTTCACCGCAACGGTTTCTTTTAACTGTCGATTTTCTCGACAACGGCTGAGAAGTGCATCTTGCTGCTTTGCCACATTACACCTCTGGCCATCAGCTTTTATTATGCGCAGTATGAATCCAATCTGAATTTCACAATTGGCGTCCTCCCCTTGTGAGATCCAGAATCAATCAAACGTAAAATGGACAGCGAATACATTATTCGTTATCAACCGTCAATGTCACGCTGTAAGATGCTGAAAAATCAATATTTTTCCAGAACACTTACTTCAAAATTTGATGTGGAAGGCTGCATAGCGCAGAACATGCATTAATCACAAAAAAGTGAATTTTAATGTTTTACTGAGAAGCTAACTACAGAGAGGATATAGCTTCGCTTCATTTACCTACGACTCTTTTCGTTCTTTTTCTTAAATCAGCTGATTTGAAAATTTCCTGGCCGTGTATCATACGACGGAAGTTTCGTGGGGCGATCAGCACTCATTGTGGCACTTGGCGATATGACAAAGACACGTGTCTGTGGCGCATCGCAGTCGTCCCAGTGTGAACCACTGAAGTCCCTTTAACCATTTATCCGTGCTCTCCACCGATGCGGGTTGCATCTGCATCATATCTAGAGACACATCGCGTATCGTATCGCCTCAGTGTAAACCGCACCTTGGAGTGGAAAATGAAAATTAGCTGTGAGTTGCCAAAGGCAACGAATGTGACTGTTCCATAAAAGTTGTGCTATAACAATGAATTGTAGGGTAACCTGATGTCTAAATATGCACAGTATTTAACGCCCGTTTCGTTATAAAAACTAAAAGCATAAGGCTGATTCAGAAAACATGTGTTATACAATGGAAAAGTCTCCAAAGATTATTTTAGCACATGCACGCACGGGAGTGTGAAATCTGTCATACATATTTTAATAGTTGTGTAACCTTTATATAGCTGTTTGAGTTTCTTTACCTGGTACTAATTTTTTGTTGTTTTCGGATTTGGCACTTTAAATGCGCCAAAAGGTACGTCAAAGTTACGAGTAGCATAAGAAAAAGAGATAAACATATACACAAAAAATAATGAACAAGCGGGTGGTATAGTCGTTAATCTTAGGCACGTTCGGTGTTTTTAGTGATACCTTCCAAGGCAGTGGCTACTCTCAATTTGCTTCACAATGCTATCAAAGAAAAATGATAGAGACTCGGCAACTCGATATAAAGTCCGAATAGAAGCAAGAAATAGCCGTGACTGCCACAGCAATCAGTAAATTTGTTTATACGACCAGTGGCTCTATCTCCTGTGAAATGGCTCTTCGTTTTGCTCCCCAAAGCACAGAGCTCAGTTTTCTCCTGATATCGAATGGTAATTTTTATAATAGCTACGAAGTGCTTACACCAAACCCATGGGATTTCCGAAGAGAATCTATCTTGTCTAGCGGGACAAGGACGCTGTAAGTATAAAATGGTTCAAATGGCTTTGACCACTGTGTGACTTAACAGCTGAGGTCATCAGTCCGCTAGAACTTAAAACAACTTAAACCTAACTAACCCAAGGACATCACACACAGCCATGCCCGAGGCAGGATTCGAACCTGCGACCGCAGAGGTCGCGCGGTTCCAGACTGAAGCTCCTAGAACCGCTGCTGTAAGTATACAGGACAGTTTAAATACGTACCCTCGCAACCCCAGTTTCACGTGACCTGGGTAGCAATGTAGATTGACAACACACTAAAGTTCTGCGCGTCTGATTTCTCACTTCAAAGATATTTCTGCTCTACGCTTGAAAAAACGCAACCTCAAATATATGGCACAGCTACAGCGAACATGCACAGACATCGCTCACAATGCACATATCTGGTAATCGAGACTGATCATAGTAAATACGCGATAAGCACTGCAGAGGCAAATGACGCGATTATTAAAAGCAAAATATAATGCGAGGAAACGAAAATAACTAATGAACATGCAGCTTTGAGCACCATCTCTTACAAGAAAACATCCAGTGTTTCGGAGGTCAACTTTAGACTTTCCTGTTACTAGGTTTTCTGCGTCCTAAACGAGCGAAAAAAATTTATTACGTTTATTTTGTTCTTCAAGGAGAGTATCTCTGATAATTTTGTGATGCCATAAGACTATCATAATTAAATGGTTTATAAGTTCTGGATTAACAGCAGCTGTTGTATAAAGAAACTAGGTGGCTACCTAACGTCGTCTGCATATGCATTTGATCCAATTTTCCGTTAATCCATTGTAATGTATCATGTTATTACGAGATAACATCCGAAGCAGTAAGTCACGCAGCCGTATAGCAAGGTGTCTTCAGAATGGCTACGCGTTTTTCTACGCTCTGACTCACAGCGCAGCTGACGCTACCAGCCGTGAGAACGTTGTGGTTCAAATGGTTCAAATGGCTCTGAGCACTATGGGACTTAACACCTGTGGTCATCAGTCCCCTAGAACTTAGAACTAGTTAAACCTAACTAACCTAAGGACATCACACACATCCATGCCCGAGGCAGGATTCGAACCTGCGACCGTAGCGGTCACGCGGTTCCAGACTGTAGCGCCTAGAACCGCGCGGCCACACGGGCCGGCGTTAAGAACGGTGTGAAATATCGTTCAGTCGGTACGCAAATTCATACCCCCTACGAATCTACGAGGGTCGGTCAAAAAGTAATGCCTCCCATTTTTTTTCTACTTAAAGAAATTAAGTGAAAAATTTGAATTTGGCGCCATTCCTCAAACCTTCTTCTGCAATCCACTGCAGTAGTAACTTTCTGTGTCAACAGGTGGCAGCACAGCAGAAGTTTGTAAGATGGCCGACATCGATGTTCGTTTGAGACAGCGTTGTGTGATTGAATTCTTGAATGCAGAAGGTGAAACGCCCATACGCATTCATGAAAGACTGAAGAAGGTGTATGGTGTTGTGACAGTGGATGTCAGCACTGTTAGACGATGGGTTCGTCGTTGTAAGGAAGCTGAAGGGCAAACACCGTTGACTGACGAAAAGCGGAGCGGCAGGCCGGTGAGTGCAGTGACTCCACACAACATTCAGCAAGTTGATGACATCATTCGTGGTGACCGTCGGGTGACTGCAGATGAAGTGTGTCGCATTATTTCTCTTAGTAAAGGCAGTGTGATCACGATTATTAAACAATTGGGGTACTCAAAAGTTTGTGCACGGTGGGTTCCAAGAATGTTAACCGATCAGAATAAAGAGGCAAGGAAAACAATAGCCTCCCAACACTTGCAGCGCTTCCGTTTGGAGGGAGATGAGTTTCTGAAAAAAATTGTGACCGGGGACGAAACATGGGTGCATTTTTTTGAACCCGAATCAAAGAGGCAGTCAATGGAGTGGCGTCACACAAGCTCGCCGAGGAAGAAATAATTCAAAACTGTGCGATCGGCAGGGAAAGTTATGGCAACAGTTTTCTGGGATACAGAGGGTGTGATTCTGGTTGATTTTTTGGAGCAGGGATGCACAATAAATTCTGTTCAATACGTCACAACCCTCAACAAACTTAAAGCACGTCTTCAGTGAGTTCGCCCAACAAAATCAATGGCAGATGTTCTTCTTTTGCATGACAATGCAAGACCACACACCAGTCGTCACACCTCTGACGAGATTGTCAAAATTGGATGGGAAGTTTTGCCTCATCCCCCATACAGCCCTGACCTGGCACCATAAGACTTCCATCTGTTCGGGCCACTAAAAGAAGCTCATCGTGGGATTCATTTTGAAGATGAGGAGGCCGTCAAAACATCCGTGTGTCAATGGCTTAGGAAGCAGAGCTGTGATTTTTACCGTGCTGGGATACATGCCCTTGTTCAAAGATGGACCAAAACTGTAGAGATGGGCGGAGATTACATTGAAAAATGACAAAATGATCCTCAATGTTGTGGTTTTCAACCTGTGTAATTGCATTTAAATTTCCTGACAATTAAACGTATAAAAAAAATAGGAGGCATTACTTTTTGACTGACCTTCGTAAATAAACCATAGTAGTTATCATCCGATTTTGTTCAAACTTGGTACGCAATCTTTTGTTAATGAGAAAAGGATCCTGTCGAAATTTCATATTTTATCTATTATACTTACGGAGATTGAGAAAATTACTTAAATGTCCTAAAACCGACACTTGTGTTTCAAAACTCAGTTAGGAACAATAACCAAATGTCTTATGTGGTGTCACCGCCAGACACCACACTTGCTAGGTGGTAGTTTTAAATCGGCCGCGGTCCATTAGTACATGTCGGACCCGCGTGTCGCCACTGTGTGATCGCAGACCGAGCGCCACCACAAGGCAGGTCTCGAGATACGGACTAGCACTCGACCCAGTTGTACGGACGACTTTGCTAGCGACTACATGGACGAAGCATTGCTCATTAGCCGAGCCAATAGTTAGAATAGCCTTCAGCTAAGTCAATGGCTACGACCTAGCAAGGCGCCATTAGTAACATTGCATGTATCTAAAGAGTCTCACTTGTATCGCCACAATCTCCAGATGTACCAAGGATGGATTAAAGTTAAGTATTCCAGAAGCTACGTACTTTTCTTTATAGCATTCATTACGTATCCTGTTACAGATCTATCTCTTGCCTGCTTGAACTAAACGCGTGCCTTTCGGCTACTTCCGTGGCGTGGCTGTCTTGTAACGCCACAACATCTTATTATCATCATCTTGAGTCATTACAAATCTCAAGGTATATAAAACCACTTAATTGGAATTTTCTTTTCAAAACTTTAATTACTCTGTGTTATGCAGATAGACAGAGAGAACAGGCGCATCGAGATATTCGCTCGTTAACGTGCTTCCGAGTAACACCATGTTAGATGTCTCCGCGAAAAATAGTATGTAAAATGACGTACTAGTCAGATCATTTCAGATACAACGCGTCGTGACTACAGGAAAGACGGCTGGTGTGGCCGACCGGTTCTAGGCACTTCAGTCTGGACGGTCGCAGATTCGAATCCTGCCTCGGGCATGGATGGGTGTGGTGTCCTTAGGTTAGTTAGGTTTAAGTAGTTCTAATTTCTAGGGGACTAATGACCTCAGATGTTAAGTCCCATAGTGCTCAGACCCATTTCAAACTTTTTTGACTAAAGGTTCAAATGGCTCTGAGCACTATGGGACGCAACTTCTGAGGTCATTAGTCCCCTAGAACTTAGAACTAGTTAAACCTAAGGACATCACAAACATCCATGCCCGAGGCAGGATTCGACCTGCGACCGTAGCGGTCCTGCGGTTCCAGACTGCAGCGCCTTTAACCGCACGGCCACTTCGGCCGGCTGACTAAAGGAAACTGTTGTTTCGGAATTAATTAGTTGAACATTTATGAGCTGTCATCTTTTGGTCGTAGAGACAATTCCGTGTGGTACATTCTGTGTTCTTTATCGGATGCCTTGGCGAACACTTCTGACACAGAAGATCATTGAAGCGACCGAAAACAAAACTCGCTAATAGTGGTGGGTCAGTGACTGTTAGATCTTCAAAATTAATCACGACGGACTTGCAGGAATTCTGGCTCCTTATTCGTGTGAAATACGTTGGATAAACAGTGAACTTGGAATGATAAAGCATTTGCGTGGTTAAATATGGACTTGATAGCCATTTCATGTGCTTCCTTATGAATAAAAAGACGTTAACAGAATTTTCAAATGCTTACTGCAATTAAACTGCATTCTCCCACCGCCCGCAATTTGTGAAAAGGAACTTACAGGAATTAATTTGTAACTTGATTTACGGGGCGGTAGGTATTTGGTAGTGGTTTCATGAACGCTGCTTTACACTGCGCAGCGAGTATCTACTACTGCAGAGTGAAGGGACTTCGGAAAGAAGAAATATAGAGATAGGTGAACTGTTCGATGAAAGTGACAGAAAGCAAAGGAGAGGAAAGAATGACAGAACGACGACGCCCCTCCGCAATTGGTGCATTTAGCGCCCGGGAAATAAGTTCGAGTATATACGAACTTCAAAAGCAGCACTGTAACTAACCCGATAAATGAAAGACCTGCACATGTTAAAGGATCTTTACTATGACAGCAGCAGCGAAGTGGAGAATATAGCGACGAGAACAACAGGCGTAGAAAGCGGCTGACTGTTTCGGCAACAGCTGAACATCGCGAGGCAACGAGCAACAGCAGCTGGGAGTCTGCAGCCGTTGGCAGCAGTGGCTGGAGTGTGGACCCAGAAACTACACCTGCAGGGGCGGAGCTTAGCGAACGGACCCGCTGGAACATCTCGCCGTGCTGACGACGGTAGAGAAAAGCTAAGTAGTATTCTACTTCGTTTGGTGTGTGTGTGTGTGTGTGTGTGTGTGTGTGTGTGTGTGTGTGTGTGTGTGTGTGTGTGCGAGCGCGCAAAGAAAATTGTGAACATGGCGGAAAATATAAACATGAGATAGCAGACGAGAAATTGGGAGTAGATTTGGGGAAATAAATTATGCAAATGATTCAGTGACTGGTGAATTTAGTTTTGAGGTATCACAAGCAAATTATACTGGCTTGCCTGATTCAATGTATACTAACTATGGGATGGACAATGAACTAAACATGGTGGAAACCGAGCTCAAATGTGTGCCTGTTACTGTTACTGAGATGAAGCAGGGACCAGTGTAAATTGCTTGTGAGCAAGAATATTGTGTTTCAGAAATATTAGTGAATATTTTGAAACATATGAAGCAAATAGGTGCTGATATTAAGAATTCTTTAAGGTCTGATATAAATGAGTTGCATACTGAAGTGGATCAGGGGTTTACGAACTTGTCAGTAGAAATGCAATCCAGGATGGAAAACAAAATTTCTAAATTAAGTGACTCATGGAAAAATGATATAACTGTGTTTAGTAACAGTGTAAGAAGTGAGATTAGTAAGGTAAAACAAGAATGTAATCATGCTGTTGTAACAGTAAAAAGTGAACTGCGATCTCAAATTAAGCAAGTTGCTGATGACAACAATCAATTAGAGGAACAAATACATACAGAGTTAAATAAAATCCAGTAATAGGTCAATAATGTGGGAAAACAATGTGAGGATAGTTACTCTGTAATGGAAAATCAAATTAAGGAAGGAAAAGGTGTGTGCGAAATTTGGAGTGCAAATGGCTACTAAAATTACTTACTTCGAAACTAACATAAGTCAGTTTAGTACAGCTGTAGATGAACGACTGTGTAACCATGAAGGTAGACTAAACAGAGTAGAACAGAGTGTTAACAGCAGTAGTGGTTGTATAATATCTAATGGTGTAGTAGAATCGTCAGAAATTGCATACGTGACTCATCGGCAATTTTTGCGGTTCGATCCAAGTAAAAATGTACATCCGATAGAATTCTAGAGTGATTTTGAAGACATAATGCCCAAGTCTTGGAATGATAACTTTGTATCCCACCTGGAAGGCGGCGCGTGGGTCCGCTTCTGTAAACTGAAGAGTAGGCCGAATGTAGAATGTGAATAGGAATAGGTGAGGTAAAAACCTCGGTACTGCTTTCTACGTAAAAGTGCATTTAATAGCGAATATTAGTCAATGACATATACGTAACTTTTGGTAAAGATAAGCACGTATTTGCGAAGCCGGATGTGTCAAAGCTAACACATGCAAAATCTGTAGTGGCTCGCCCCCTATGAAGGTGAAACAATGATGGTTGCGCTGGCTAGAGGGCGCTGTCGTCGGTGACGGTGTCGTAGTGACAACCTAAGAACTTGTACCTACGCTGTTGCATCGTAGCTATCGATACCACATCCCTCCCCCCAGAAACGGCGCACTGTCGTTGAGTAGGGCTTCCGACGGAAGGTGGAAGAACGCAAGGGTGGCGCAACTGAGGGGGCGGACAGCAAAAGTGCCGGGGCGAGCTGCCCACCCGCGACCCCGAATTCCTCGTGAGGGGCGAGGAAAACGCCCCGTGGAAAACCTGTCCAGGCTGCGTACCGCTACTGGGTATGCTCGGATGAGGAGGCGGAACAACGACCTCCATGGGCGACGGCGGCGGCGTGACGGCAGCCTCATCGTCCATCGGTTCAGGCACGGCAGAGTATCACGGCCGCGACGGCGACGGCGGCGGCCGGAGGTGGGGCGGCGGCAGCGGCGGCGGCGGCGGCGGCGGCGGCGGCGAGAGGCGCCCGCCCGGTGCAGAAGACCGGCAGCGGCAGCGGCGGCAGGATCGCCCGCGGCGGAGGCGCGAGCGGCGGTGCGCCGTCGATGGAGTCGTGGGCTGAGGCGGCAGAAAACCGAGGACGGCACAAACGGATCTGGTTCCGGTGTCGCTTGGCAGTGCCGGAGGGACCAGAAATGACAAATTAAGCGCGGTCAAGCTGGTGAAGAATGCGCCCCTGCTCCCAGCTCTGCCTTCCAGAGAAAACGCGATACAACACCAAATCGTGCGGCGCCAAGCCAGAACGAGGCGAAGCAGCGGGAGCGCGCGGCGGTGGGTGCAATAGCTGCAGGAGCGACCGATGGGCGCGAACATGTAACAATTCGCCTGGGGAACGGGTGCCGCGCGGCTAGGCGCGATATGAAGCAAGGAAATTCCAGAGAGCGCGATCGCAAGTGCGTCGCGCGCAGCTTGCTCATCTGCTACTTAACATACGCACAAAGTGTTCAGCCTCGCCGTTTGACTGGGGGTGGAACGAGGCCGAGGTCAGATGGCGAATGCCATTAGCAGCACAGAACGGTTCAAACTCGGAGGGCACAAATTGGGGGCCTTTGTCGGAGACAACTTCAGGCAGGCCCTCAATGCAAAGAACAGACGTCAAAGCCCGAATAGTACCGGCAGATGAAGAAGACGTAGGTGCAACAAAAGGAAAGTTACTGTAACATCAATAACTATCGATCAGCGGGTGTCCGAGAGAGGACCCGCCTAATCAACATCAGCGCTCAGCCAAGGCGCAGTAGGAGTTGACCACGCAGAGAAGCCCTGGCGAGGAGCAGATTGATGCTCCGCGCAAGAGCGACAGTTAGAAGCAAATTCTCAATTTGTTTATCAATGCCGACCCAAGTGCAATGACGACGCGCTAATTGCTTTGTCCGCACTATACCCCAGTGACCAGCGTGCAGCAGTCTGAGGATTTCCGACTGCAACGAACGAGGTAAAACCACACGAGACTGATCATTGTCAGTTCGTAACAAAGTAACACCGTGGTGTACAGCAAGTTGTGACGTTGTGCAAAGTAACGCCGAACAAGGGTATCAATAATCTGGGTAGCAGATGGAGACCATTGAGAACGAGTACGCTGCAAAAGAATCTGCAAAGAGGCATCGGCGTCTGTCGAGGACCAATGCGACGAAAATCCACCAGAAAACCATCAGCTAAATCCTGATCTTGCGAATCAATAAACATGCTGGACAATTCGGAAGACGAGACAAAGCGTCAGCATTAACATTTCATAATTGTATTAGACAAAAACAAGGACCAGCATTGCAACTTTTGTGCAGTACGGGCCGGAACTGGCTTTCACAGGTGAAACAACGACGACAAAAGCTTATGATAGGTGGCCAAATAGAACTTGCGACAATGCAAAAAGTCATGAAACTGTCACTCCATATACAATAGCTAAAGCTTCTTTCTCTAGTTGAGAATAGTTTTGCTGGGCAGAATTGAGCAATGTGTAAGGTGTCAGGCAAATCCTACACCTTCCATGAAAACCCTGACATGATAAGCAAATCCAGTAGTATGTCACATAGCTCCGAATAAATTGTGACATTAAATTAACCAAAATAATACGAATAACGAGTGAGCAAATGGAATACCACAGACTAACGCAAGAATGCCTAAATGCATGTCATACCTTCCCACCGTGAGACACACGCAGTTCCGAGGGGAGAAACGAAAACTGAAGCCGAGAGCAGAACCGTGTTAAGTTAGAAGGCCCTACGATAAGGGACGGAAACCCACGTCGCCAGGTAACCGCTAGGACAACACCCCCAGCTCATGTTAAAAGCTAGAGCCCTCCAGAAGAACAGTACAGATCTTACGATAACATTAAAAGGACCACACTAGCTGCAAGTTTTAGCGTCAGACTTTTTCGCGTCTCTGTTACGTTGCAAACTTTAAAACATTGCCCCACCACGAAAAGTATAACGTTTCTCATTGGATAGACACAGTTTTTG
The DNA here is from genome assembly GCF_021461385.2 of Schistocerca piceifrons. Taxonomy (NCBI): domain Eukaryota; kingdom Metazoa; phylum Arthropoda; class Insecta; order Orthoptera; family Acrididae; genus Schistocerca; species Schistocerca piceifrons. The sequence continues at coordinate 43,591,674 of NC_060149.1, read as the reverse complement.
TAGGCAGAGCTTAAGGTTAACATTGAGACCCTGATTGGTCAGATGAAAACACAGCCAGATAGTTTTTTTAAACCAACTTCGGTAAATTGTAGTAAGGAGAAGTTCGGAGAGAGTTGCTTCCGAGACGGCGAGGTGAGCGGAGCTGTGCCGCCTTACGCCCGCCGCCCCTGACGAACACCGACAAGGCAATGAATGCACGCAATGCCGCATAACAGCGCATAAAGCTTCACTCAGAATTGCAGAAGTCTCATCTGTTACACCCCCTTTTTGCGTAATACTAGTGTCGATCGTCAATTAAAGCTCATGGTGTTCACATTTGCCACTTGAAGTAAAAATCTGAAACGCAATGATTTTTCTGTTATATAGTTATTGAGAAGCCACATCAGCCACTGTAATTTACAAGTTAGATAAGTAATTAAAGATAATTGAGGGTCACTGTAGACCGTTTTGATTGTTTTCTCTTTTTTGAAACTAAATTTAAACCTAGATTATAGATGTGATATGGCATAGGTCATACTTCGATCCATTGAAGAACTTGGAAACCCATTCAAGGAATATGCGTTCACATTTTTGTTGAACGCAGTTGGTTTTTGCCATCCTGTATTAAAACATTTCCTTTTGTCAATAGTGCAATTTATAAACAATGTTTTGTGAGTAGAATAAAATTTCCAATGGTAAACTTAACTGCTTTTTCAACGTTATTTTACCAGCTAACTAAAAATAGGAAAGCCTTGAACCCCTTCCACTAAATTTAGTTAGTAATAAGATTCTTTTACAGGGAGTGCAGTGGAGCTGACGCTGAAATCATTAAGTATTTGGTTATATCATCGCTAGTCTCACTGAACTCTTCTGAATTCTACATGTCATGTGTGGTCTGGCGTCTCCTTACCAGCAACAGGTCCCAGGTTCAAACTAGACAATTCCCTAAAAAAAACGCACAGAGCGTCGTTGCGCGAAAGTGGTAGGGAGACACGATATAGAACAGACAGACACCACGCAGAATGTTAGAAATGTAGACGTAGAAAGTGTCTGGGTGATCGACAGAATTAATGCGGTGCGAGAGAATCGCTCCGATGCCGTGAGAAGATGCATCAACAGCCAAAACAACTGGTTTGGAATGACCTAACGGAATCAAATAGCGGTCACTCGACAAAGTAGATTTGAGCTTGTGGAAAGCAGCGTCACATTCCAAAGACCAAACAAAAGAAACGTTCTTCCGCTGAAGGCGATGCAAAGGCGCTGCAATCAACGCTGCATTTGGTCTAAAGCGAACATAATATGTAATTTTGTCCAACACAGACTGAAGTTCGTTCAAGTTCCTGGGTGCTGGCAAGTCTCTAATCACAAGGAAATGTGACCGTGAGGGGTGGATGCCCTGTCCATTAATCGTATGTCCTAAATACTGAATCTCAGTTTGAAAAACGTTGCAGTTGTCTCTGTTACACTTTAGTCCTGCCTGCAATTGTACAGTAAATAAGGCACGCAAATTTTGCAAATGTTCGTCATGGATGCGACCAGATTCGTCAATATCATCCTGATAATTTAAATAACCAGGGAAAGTGGCACACAACTGCTGCAAGTAAAACTGAAAAATAGCAGGAGCCGAAGGACAACCAAACGGAACGCGGCTAAACTTGAACAATACAAGGTGACTGTTGATCACAAAATAGTGCTGCGACTGTTCGTCGAGTGGAATTTGAAAGTACGCGTCCTGCAAGTCAATCGTGGAAAAGAATATTCCCACACCAAGCTATTCAAAAATGTCTTCAGGACGCAGTAAGGGAAACGTAGCTTCCACTGTGTTGGGATTTACGGTAGACTTAAGGTCAACACAAATACGGAGACGACCGTTTTGTTCTTTCACGCACACTACAAATGAAGCCCATGGCGAAGCAGAAACAGGTTCAATGATACCACTGTCTTGCAAATGCAGAAGTTCAGGAGCTATGGCGTCGCGCAGTGCTAGCGGTACCAGGCGTGCGCGCCGGAAAATAGGCATGGCATTGTCTTTAACGACAACATGCGGTGCCAAGTCCGTGGCACAGCCAAGGACATTTATTTATTTATTTATTGTTCCGTGGGACCAAATTAAGGAGAAGTCTCCATGGTCATGGAACAAGTCAATACATGAAATTATAACACGATATTAGAGACAGATAAAATGAAATATAAAAAAACATATTCAGGTGACAAGTCGTAAGTTTAAACGAAGAAAATCAACAATGTAACACTGGAATTTGCTTAATTTTTTAGCTCTTCCAGGAGCTCCTCAACAGAATAGAAGGAGTGAGCCATGAGGAAACTCTTCAGTTTAGACTTAAAAGAGTTTGGGCTACTGCTAAGATTTTTTGAGTTCTTGTGGTAGCTTATTGAAAATGGATGCAGCAGAATACTGCACTCCTTTCTGCACAAGAGTCAAGGAAGTGCATTCTACATGCAGATTTGATTTCTGCCTAGTATTAACTGAGTGAAAGCTGCTAACTCTTGGGAACAGGCTAATATTGCTAACAACAAACGACATTAAAGAAAATATATACTGTGAGGGCAATGTCAGAATTCCCAGATTTTTGAATAGGGGTCGACAAGATGTTCTCGAACTTACACCACATATAGCTCGAACAGCCCGTTTTTGAGCCAAAAATACCCTTTTTAAATTAGAAGAATTACCCTAAAAAATAATACCATACGACATAAGCGTATGAAAATATGCGAAGTAGACTACATTTCGTGTAGAAGTGTCACTTATTTCAGATACTGTTCTAATGGTAAATAAAGCAGCATTTAGCTTCTGAACAAGATCCTGGACATGGGCTTTGCACAACAGCTTACTATCTATCCGAACGCCTAGGAACTTGAACTGTTCCGTCTGGCTTATAATATGCGTATTCTGTCTGATCAAAATATCGGTTCTTGTTGAATTGTGAGTTAGAAACTGTAAAAACTGAGTCTTACTGTGATTTAGCATCAAATTATTTTCCACAAACCACGAACTTATTTCATGAACTACATTATTTGTTACTGTTTCAATATTACACACAAGATCCGTTTTGCTAACAGAATGCCCTTCTAGTAATGAGGAATGAACAAAAATGTTGTCTATGGTTGTTCTACTGTTCCCTTGCACTCTCGTTGGAAAGAATACGGTTTGCATAAGATCATATGAATTAAGGAGGTCTACCAGCATCCTCTTCCTTGCACAATCACTTACACAATTAATACTGAAGTCACCACATATAACTAACTTCTCGTATTTCCTATAAAGTGAACCAAGAACCTCCTCTAGCTTTAGCAAAAATGTTGTGAAATCGGAGGCTGGGGATCTATAAATAACATCAGTTAGTAGTCTAGCTCCGTTAAATTTAACCACACCTGCACAACATTCAAACACCTTTTCAGTGCAGTACTTTGAAACATCAATTGACTCAAATGGGATGCCGTTTTTCACATACATGGCTACTCCCCAACACCGCAAAGAGCTCCTCGAAAAGCTGCCGGCCAACCTGTATCCTGGTGAAGGAAGCCTCTGAATTGTCTCCTTATTTAAGAAGTGTTCAGATATACCAATAATTTCAGAGTCAACATCTATAAGCAGTTCACTAACTTTATCTCTAATACCTTGTATATTTTGATGAAATATACTAATTCCCTCATTACTCGGATACCTAAGCTTTGTTAAAAGTGATTCCCTTGTTAGAGAGACTTCCCTTAAGCAGGAATACCTATCAGCTGACTTCAATCTAAAAAAGGTGCAGCTCTAACACCCACTACTGCAGGAATTTTCCCATGAGTGATCTCACCAACCCCACCTATGCTGTCACCTATAAGCTTTGCCAACCTCCCCTTCCCATACCTGTTGAGGTGCAGTCGATGTCTAGTGAAACCCGTCCTGCTGATAGACTCCACCGACACCACTGAAATGTGACCCATGCTTTCTGTCATCAGCGCATCCCCAAGTCTCATGTTATTACGCCTGACGGCTGTATTAAGATAAGGCAGATCGTGACGCTGAAACAGTTCCACGAAATGCACATTCGTGTTGCCAGTCTGAGTGGCTATCTTTTCCAGGTCACCATCTATGTTATACTCCCCATCCCTACCAATACTATTACCAGCCCCACCCACAATCACTACCTGATCCTCTTTAGTAAAATCCCTACATAACCCCCCTATGTTAACAGTCACCTGAGCCAACCCTGCATAAGGCTTCACAATGCTGGTGACCTGGTACTCACTCCCCAGCACTTCCTGCAACTGCTGGCCTACACCTCTGCCATGATAACTACCTAACAGCAGAACCTTCTTCTTCCTCTTCGACTTTGCAACTGTTCTAGGCACAGTAACTACTGAGGTCTGCTGCATCCTTCCTACATCTACAGCTACTGGAGATTCCCCTCCACTATACTCTGACAATTGGTCATATCTATTGTAAACACCAATAGTAAAACTATCTGAAAATCTTCTTCTCCTAGCAGATCTCTTGCCAACAGCCAGCTCCCATTCCCCAACCCCCTTCTCCCTCCTCATCCTATCTAGCTTCTCCTGTGCGTTTTTCAACTGCACCTGAAGGGCACAGATCTTACGCTCCTGCTCCTCTATCAACTTACTCTTGCTACATAACCTGCAGTTCCAGGAGAGGATCTCACCAGAATGCCCACTGGCTTCCCCACTGCATTCCCCCCAGTCAAAATACTTCGAAGAAGTCTCACACCGCATTCCACTACTCACGAACCTACGGCAAAGCCCACACTCATGGTAAAATTTTACTTTTTCTAAGTTCCGCTACTACAATAAGATGTTAAAAACCTGACTACGATAACCACAAACTTACTCTACAAGGGAAGTAACTACTATTATTAACAGTATTAATAAACAACAAATGTGAATATAACAAAAGACTAATACAGAAAGAGAATCAAACGTCTAATGACACTGTAACGAAGCTGAAAACAGTTCCCAAAAGGTTCTTCTGAAATTATTTCACCAGAAAACACCAAGAACACCGGTTGAAGACTACTAAAGTTCCTAAATAAACCACTATACACAAACAATTAATTAGTACTTAGCTTTCGATGCGCCGCTACAGCTGCAACTGGTCAGCGCGGAATGTAAACACAGGCAAGAGGTTAAGTTGCTCGATACGAAACACTCACAAATATCAGGTCACAACACAAAAAAGGCAGAGGTGAATGAAGAAACCACTAATACGTCACTTATATAGTAAATATTATCACAAAAACCGTTAAAATATGTATCTGAAACCTAAAAATAAATGAAAACTTAGAGAGCGATCTCACACGCAGTCACTCGCTTATGACGTCACACCAAAGAAAGGAATTCAGCAAAATCATCGGATAGTGCGGCAACACTGTCTACATGCGGTAAAATAACCAATATTCTCTCGACCATGGAGAAAAACGTCGTTACTAAACACTGGTTTTATTTTTAGTGTTCTGTCCCTTGTAACGTACCTAAATTATGTTCAGAATTATTCATAGATTATAAAAAAATCACTGCTAGAAATTTCTCATACCAACCATACACCCGCATCCTAGGAAGTCATAACACCTATAAATCGACGTTACGCAACATATATGAATGAAAATATGTGATGCAATTAATGTTAATTATTTTACGTTGATCATTAATTATTCTTTTGTGAAAGAAACTGACTGACACTATGTCAGCTTTAATAGTTTTCGATCGCTATAATAATGTAGATGAAGCTATGAAGGGAATACACTTCGAGTTCTTCTTTCCGCAGACAACCTGACCTTGCGACGCCGAATCATGTTCAAACTTTGGTAGAAAGTGATGCAAACTGGTGCGACACGAGTAGAGTTCCGTCGACCTTCTGATGTTGGGATTTCAGATGTAGTGAGACTAGCTTTAATATCGGAAGCTGCAGCGGCAGATGATTGGAAAAAGATACTTACGTTGTGGGCAGAAAGATTTTCAGAATTAAAATTTAAGTCAAATATGGACGCGGCTACCGAATACATTAGGAACGCCGGTCAAACGTTCATTAAGTATTTTGTAACATAAAAGGTAAGAAAGATTTAGATTTGTCAAACGTAGAAATACGTGGATTCCCAGCTAGGAAAATACAAGTGAACGCGTGAAAGGTTGCGACACACAGAAGGCAGCGGAGGTGGCTATACCTTGTAGGTAAGGGTTACGAATCCGGCGTACGCAGCAAAAACAGCCAGACGCACCGAAAAAGTTTGTAGAGCATACTGCAGATTCTGTTAACTTCCTCCAAGGCAGTCCTACAATGTATGTGGCAATAAGCGCAATGGAATATAAGCTATTGTTTATCATAACTAACTGCGTCCAAACAAGCCGGAGAAAGCTCAACGGTACCGACAGCCGATAGGCGTCACGGGATAGAATATGGAGGGAAATGTAGGCAGCACGTCGCTCTTCCATCCGTTGTCAGTTTTCGTGATCGAAGCCGCTACTTTTCTATATAGTAGTTCCGTAGTTTGCCTCACAAGGATGAGAGCACCCAGCATACCAATAACGCTCGGTGAGTAACCCAGCCCGAGAGCGTTTAACTTCCGTGAACTGACAGAAACCTGTGTGGCAAGGCCGTTGGCACTTTTTATCATAGTTCATCTTAAATTACAGTACTACGGAAGGAAACTGTGATTTGCGATATCATGACATTTGTAACCTTGAAGGTGTGAATTCGCATGCAATTTTAGTGTAAGTTTTGATGGGCTGTTCAGTTACACGTGGCGCTACGTGACAGGACAGTTAAGTCTGTGTTTCGCCACAACGAGATTTTGATTTAAGTAACTCTCAGTTTCGTAAATTTTGCATTGCAAACTGGATACGAAAATTGGTAGATTCACGACAACCTATAAAATAGTAGGTAAACAAACAAATAGAACAGTTAAGCAGTTAATACTCAACTGTACGAAAAATCCAATTAGGCCAGAACGAGAGCGGTGCCAAATGACGTCAGATCACAATGTACGAGATGCGAATTCTGTCATGGATCATGTGATGGCTGACGATAAAATAGGGCAAAACAACACCTTTCAAATGGTTCAAATGGCTCTGAGCACTATGGGACTTAACTTCTAAGGTCATCAGTCCCCTAGAACTTAGAACTACTTAAATCTAACTAACCTAAGGACATCACACACATCCATGCGAGAGACAGGATTCGAACCTGCGACCGCTGCGGTCGCGCGGTTCCAGAGTGTAGCGCCTAGAACCACTCGGCCACCTCGGCTGGCCAACACCTTTGCAAACAGTTTAATTGTGATTCAACAAGCATCAGAAATAGGGACCATGTCGTTACTAGTAAATTTACATAGATAATCCGTTGCGCGAATGTATCCAAATTCGAAATATGGAGCAGGATACGTTTCCGTACAAACTAAAAGTGAACCGCACATAACAATGGAGGCGGTTGAGCTGAGTACTGGGGTTGATTCAGTGAGTTAAACAGCATAGAGGTTTAAATGAACACTAATATGAACAATGTAGATATAGGTACTACTACAAAGGTGGAAACCAACATAAATCAGTTGGAAACCAATATTCAAGTGAGGAATTTAAAACTGAAAAATGCAAGTAAGACTCAGAGGGAGACTTAGTATATTAAATGAGAAAGCACGATATCTAATTTGGATACAAACCGTTCGAAAAAAATTTATGAGAATTTGGCTATTTTGACTACGCAACGCCAAGATATCACACAAATAAGTGAAATCAGTAGGTACTGATGAAGCAGAAGTAACATAAAGTCCGGCAAAAGTTACCTAATTAGAGGAAAAATTCGACACTGACATCCAGAGGGCAGATGAAACGGTGGAACCTCTAACTGAGGGGAAATTACATGTGACAGAGCCCGCAGTTAAGATAGAGGTTTCGGGAAAGTGTACATCCGAATTTGAGGAGTTGCATAACACTGTGACGAGTGCTCAACGAAGCGAAGTTTCTTGCGTACAACAGGTAGAAGCGACGACACTCCGTAAAATGACGGAATTGTTATAATTGTTATGGTTGCAAGTATTCTTTTGGTATAAAAATTAGAGATCTTGAGTAAAGAGGATAAGTTCGGTCCTCAGAAAAAAACAAGGAGAATGGTATCCATCCGGTTTCGTAAAAAACTAGGAGCGCCATACTACCGCAGAAAAACGAGACAAGGAAAAGAAAATTTGATAACTGATTCGTTAGCAGGGCATGCAAATCACTATGAGCTTGGAGTATTTTATGTTTCCAGACTTTACAAATATATTCATGGAAGACCGTTTGTCTATACAGAAGTAGGACAGCTTGTGGCTATAAGCTGCCGTCACAAGAATGCCATACGATGCACGTGAATCCATTAGAGAGTATTGTGAATTGTGATCCACGTATATGGTGAGTATATGGTGAGTAGAATGTCTGAATGGGAGATCGTACGGGAGCTTTGGAAAAAACGGCCCGCCAACTCTACGTGATACTAAGAGACTAACCGTCATACTTTTGATACGTTTTTGGGAAAAGTGGAGACCGAAAGTAGACTGCACAAAACACGCAACCAAACACTGTTGAGGAATGAAAGACGACCTGAACGAGGTGAAAGAAACGGACCACATATTAACACGATGAGAGAAAGAGGCCGGGGACGTTATTCTCAATGGGGAAGAGGAAACATTAATGGTAACAAAGCGCGAGAAGAAATGAAAAACAAAGGGCTGCACAGGTCGGGAGCCTAACATGTATGGGGAAGGAAAAAATGGCCCAAAAATAGTAGGCGTTATACGAAGTATTGGGGAAGAGCGAATACAGGCGAGACCATCAAGCATTGTTTGCATGAGGAGTAGTTTCGAAACTGAAACTATTGAAGGGTTTATATTGGGATATATATGGTGGAAAGAGATGAAACAACAGCAGCTACTGGAGGAGACAAAAGAGAATCTAGCCGAATCACAGGCTAGAAGTAAAGAAGATAAGAGGGTTCGAGGTCAGCAAGCAATTTTAGAGATCGGAGTGCCGATCATGGAACATGTTGTCGCAAGTGGCGTCAGCAGAGTATGCAGGTAGGTGTTGTAACTCAGTGATGTTGAGTGGAGTAAAGAATTCGACTGTAAAGTCAACGAATTCCAACGATGAGGCATCAAAGAGGAAAGAGAGGCAGTGGAAAGGAGCATGGCGCAGAGATGCATGATTAATTAGAGATAATCTTATTCACTAAAAGTAATCATCATTTCAAGTATCAGCCTGTTCAGAAACATGTAAGTTCTTGTGAAGATACAAATTCTATCCCTGAAATTAAGTGCATAGAGTGCCATGCCGATTTCAATAAATGTCTGGTGATAGCCCTAGTACAAACACATGGAAGTCAGTCGTGTATTGGGATGGAAGAACATTTATCCGACGCGGACATTCATTTTGTACATGTCTTGTATGTATTAGAGCATCCGCAGGAAGAAGAGAATAACGCAAGCAGCAGTATAACGAGTTCATTTCTCCAGATAGAGAAACAGATGGACTTGATTTTAACCTGAGTAGATTATTTAAGCAAGAGGTTGCGCAAGTTAGTAGATGACCAGGCATCATTATGATCAGAAAGCACTGCTGAAGTTTAGGAGGGGAAGAAGTTTTCAGTACTTTGGTAGGGAGTCATGACCAGAAAGATGCAGGGGAGGAGGATGCTGCGGTAGTATATGTAAACATCATGCTACGGGAAAAGAAGGTGTGGTAAAAGCCTCCACACTAGATGTTCAACAATGTAAAGACCAGATTGTTATTAAACCAAAACCTTGCATTCTGAAAGGATCTGATGCAGGAATGTGTAGAAGACTGAAAGGAGGACACTAGAATGAACTAATGCCAGTAATGGGTGTTAAAGTGATGGTTGCTGTGGACAACGTAGCAAGACCATAAAGTACCAACTCTTCTTGGACTTTAGAACAGAAGAAGAGATGTTCAGTTACATATTTCTGGCAGTACCAGAACTATGTCCGGAGGTTATTTTAGAGACCGACTGCTTAATGAAACAGAGAGCTGTAATGGACTGCAAACGAGAAGCAATTGCATGTCATGCAGAAAGGAAGTTGTTAAATATTTCTTTCGAAACAGCTTCTGTTATGAAAGAAAACAAGCTGAAATATATATTGTACAAAGAAGAAGTGGAATTGGGTTAAGGGTTTGGATATAACTGATGTCCATTTTGTAGTACTCTAGATAAGGATGGAAAGGAGCCACATTTACGAAAAGTGGTAATCAAACAGATCTTTATTCAGGGACACAAACGTGTTTTTTGTTACAAGTATTAAAGGACAACATGGACTGTGAGTAGGTATTAAAATCCATGGAGAAGAAATGAAAACTTTGAGGTTTGCCGTTGACATTGTAATTCTGCCAGAGACAGCAAAGGACTGGGAAGAGCAGTTGAACGGAATGGACAGTGTCTTGAAAGGAGGATATATGATGAACATCAACAAAGGCAAAACGAGGATAATGGAATGTAGTCAAATTAAATCGGGTGATGCTGAGGGGATTAGATTAGGAAATGAGACACTTAAAGTAGTAAAGGAGTTTTGCTATTTAGGGAGTAAAGTAACTGATGATGGTCGAAGTAAAGAGGATATAAAATGTAGACTGGCAATGGCAAGGAAATCGTTTCTGAAGAAGAGAAATTTGTTAACATCGAGTATAGATTTAAGTGTCAGGAAGTCATTTCTGAAAGTATTTGTATGGAGTGTAGCCGTGTATGGAAGTGAAACATGGACGATAACCAGTTTGGACAAGAAGAGAATAGAAGCTTTTGAAATGTGGTGCTACAGAAGAATGCTGAAGATAAGGTGGGTAGATCACGTAACTAATGAGGAGGTATTGAATAGGATTGGGGAGAAAAGAAGTTTGTGGCACAACTTGACTAGAAGAAGGGATCGGTTGGTAGGACATGTTTTGAGGCATCAAGGGATCACAAATTTAGCATTGGAGGGCAGCGTGGAGGGTAAAAATCGTAGAGGGAGACCAAGAGATCAGTACACTAAGCAGATTCAGAAGGATGTAGGGTGCAGTAGGTACTGGGAGATGAAGAAGCTTGCACAGGATAGAGTAGCATGGAGAGCTGCATCAAACCAGTCTCAGAACTGAAGACCACAACAACAACAACAACAACAATGGACTGTGACAGGATGCGAGCATCACCTACTCCTTTAGCGAAGTATAACGGCGTGTAACAGAAAATAGGTCACATACTTGAATGGAGGGTTTGAGAAAAAGACAATAAACTTTGTAACGATCCCTTGGTAATTGTTGGAAAGAAAGATGGCAGTGAAATATTGTTATCGATGGATACATATAGAATAAGGTTGTGAAAAAAGAGACAGACTGTCCGGCGAACATTGACGCTCTATTACAGATATTTCGAGGTATGTAGTATACGTAGGGGCTAAATCTGACAGCGGGATATTGACAAGAATCCCCTAGATGCGGAATCTCGGAATTACGCTGCATTTTTGTTTGGTGGAAAGTGTTACCACTACGTCGTGATCCCTTTTGGAGTGAATAGTTTTGTCATTGTTTCCATAGGCACAATAGATAAGATCTGGCATGCAAAATCTGTTTGCCTACAGTGGTATATGTAGCCGACCTAATCATCACTAGAAAGAACTTGGCAAGAACATTTGACATTATTCAGTAGGGAGGTCAGAGCACTAAAAAGAAGATACATGATCATGAGGTTGGAAAAGCGCACATTTTACAAGAAGGAAATAAAATTCTTAGGCTATATAGTTACCATACAAGGAACAGGAAATAATCGTGAAAAAAATTAGCAATTCAGAGTTGTTCAGCACCAAGAACACGTAAGCGGATAATGTCGTTTCTTCTCCCACTTTCAGTTTATCGTCAATATGTGGACGAACAGGCCTTTAATCTTCCACATCTGAAAATCTTCTTGGAGGAAAACAGTGTATCGGTATAGAGCGATGAATGAAATGCGGCTAACCGCAGTGAAGTTTGGCAATGAAATTAGGTGGTGGCATCCTAAATCAAATGAGCCATTCCATATTGCTGTGGATAGCTCAGACTATGGGTTATGAGTGCTGGTTTTTCAGGAAATTTGATACGTCACGGGTGCTGAACGTCCAGTACCAGATACTTTATCAAGACTGCCACAGGGCAATAAGCTTGAGGAACAGTTAGATAATGATGGTAGATTTGAAGTAAATTGTTTCGACGTGGTACAGGGAAAATATAAAGTGCAAGAAATACAAAAAATGCAAGAAAAAATAATTCAAAACATGAAATCGAATCAAAATGCCAAAGATGCATCCTCATCTGAAGATTAGATTTGATTATGAAGATGCTGAAAATATCAGAGCTTCATGTATAAAGTACATATTGACTCTATATTTAAAGAAAGTTGGCAGTCCAGGCGTATTTCGGCAAGTAGAAGCGATTATAGAGTATTTTCAGTAGATATACAGACATTACGTGGCTACTAAACGCGCTATGGAGATGTTTGCGTGTGTAGCATTTAAAAATATTGTGCATAATATTGTGCAGAGGATACAGTTGAGTGACGTTTGCTATAAATTAAAAGTAAGTAATGCAACCAATCAAGGACCAATGCAAACCATAAAGCCAGAAGAAGTATTGGACATCGTGGCTGTAGACATTTTCGGTCCATTACCAAAAGCAATCGATGGTTTTATATACATTTTAGTTAAGTAGATTTGTTCCCTAAATATATTAAACTATACCAAATAAGGAAGGCCTCATCAAAGGCTGTGTACTAAAGTTGGTTCGGGACTGTTTCATGACCGTAGGGTAGTCAAAGAGAATCCTGGCAAACCATGGTGCTCAAGTTTGCTCAAAGCGATGGCGAGAAGGGACTGGCTGAGCAGCAGTAGGAAATGGTCCACATTTCAGCTTACCGTCCTTCGACTCATCCGGCGACTAAGTGTATGTGTGAAGCAGGCCATTTAATAGGACCTATTGTCACAGCAATTATATGTAGTGGGACATATACGTAAAAGAAATTATGAATTCATTGACAAACAATAACGCTGGTTTCACTGCAGAAGAAATCCTAATATATAGATAAATAAATAAAGAGAAAAATATAACAAATAAAAACTGATCTAAGACATCTGTAGAGGAGCAAGAAGAGTTTCCTCCAAGGGATGAGTTAGATATCAGTGTTAAAAAATCGATGTTCAGAGAAAGAAGAAAAAGTAGACTGAGGTAATAATTCGTCAACACGATGAAAGAGTTAGAAGAGGAAATACAGATTATGTAATGTGTGTATCTACCTAGTTTGTGTACGTTCGAAAGTACCATTCATGTAAGCACCACTTACTAAAAGAGTGCTCCATGTTACTGAAAAACTTGAAACCAAAAACTGGTATCATGATGTGGAAAACTGTGATCTAAGTTGAGCCTTGTGTACACATTACTTAAATACATATTGAAATAAAAAGAGTGAGCAGAAGACTTACTATTAAGTAGTGGGAGTGATATGTAAGGAGAATGAATGGCATAAAGGTAATAGACGCTCATAGAAAGCGTTACCTCCAGAGAAAGTTCAAGTTCCAGTTGAAGGCATTAGAGCATCAAATGTTTTGATATGTGTATTTATGTAAAAATATGAGATTTAGTTAAGTAAATTTTGAGGAATTAAACTTTGTTCTAACATTCCACATAAAAGTGGAAAACCCATGCGTACCAAGTGTTACACAAAAGTTTAAGTAGAAGTATAATCATATCAACGTATAGAGAAAGATAATAGTGAGTATGGTATAAAATGAGAGGAAACGTTATTGGGTCACATAATCCTGTTGGAATACACCAAGTTATAACTGTTGAGTTTACGATACAAAAATGTAGGACATATATACCATAACCTTAATTCAAGTTCAGAATATTTCACAGTTTAAAATGCGCTTCTAGGCGCTTCAGTTCGGAACTGCGCTGCTGCTACGGTCGCAGGTTCGAATCCTGCCTCGGGCATGGATGTGTGTGATATCCTTAAGTTAGTTAGGTTTAAGTAGTTCTACGTTCTAAGGGACTGATGACCTCAGATGTTAAGTCCCATAGTGCTCAGAGCCATTTGAATCATTTTTGAACAGTTTATAATAAAAATTTGAGGAAGGAAGAATTTCTCATGTCAGCAGCTTTTTCATATCTAGGGAAGCTGTGACACTTAGAACACGACGTCACACAACTTAACTCAATGAGGGTATGTAATGTGATAAATGCAAAAGTTTTAAGTTCATTATTAATTTTTATTTTGTGAAAGAAGGTAACTGATACTATATAAAGTTCGATAGTCCCAGATCAGTAAAATAATATAGATGCACAGTGGATATTCTTCTCAGCAGGCAAGCTGTCTGCGAAGACCAGTCGTGCCCAAGCGCTGAAAGAAACAAATGCAGGTTGGCAGGCACAGAGTCCGGACACGAGTCGAGTTTCGTCTTTACGTTAGTAATGTTCACATTTCAGAATTATTGTGGCCAGCTCTAATATCGGAACTGGCAGAAGCAGATGTTGGGAAAAAGTTACTTATGTTGTGGAATGCAACATTTCCCAAACTAAAAACGATAGCAACGTTATGAATGGCTAACAAGATAGTACTGACATCAACAAGCACAAGTGCTTGTTGTGGTAATGGTCATCCATATTAAGACATGAGGACATCAGTTTTATACTGAGACGTAGGGACTTCAATCTTCAGCCACCTCATCTCAACAGAAGCATATCAGCACCTACGTAGTCAAGGCGAGGCTGGCATTATGCTTGTTAACCGTTTTAGGAACTGTCACAGTGATAGGTCAGTATTTCAAAATATGTGAAGCAGTCATGGAAAATAGAGTAATTTTTAGTGAACTGAATTTAAATCACTATTTATCTTAACAAGTTTACTTTCTTCTCTATTCAAGTGAATTTTAGTGGAAAGTTTGAGTGTATGACTGCTTTTTTTCAGAACTTTACGATTACGACGAAAACTTGTCGACATAAGTATTATAAGCATACTACGGTGAAAGGTCACTCAGAGATGAAGAACTGCTAACATATTATATGGTCATTTTTCATATTTAAATTTGCTAACAATACGTTTCAGTTAATTTTCCTGAACAGATTTTCTAAAGTAATAGTTAACATGATAACTTTTCAGTCACATTGCATATCAGTGATTTCCTACAGTAGTGAACGTGTTACAATTAAATTAAAGTCAACTTATCCCTACTGGGTTTGAGTTTATGGAAAGTTTTAATGCATAATACGTACATATTCCAGTTAAAAGTAATATCAATATTGTTAAACAAAGATTTCACATTAATACAAATTTCCAAATGTCATAGCAGCCACGTTTCTTTCAGAAACGTTGAATAAAATTTACTCTCTCTGAGCTGCCGACCAGTCTTCATAGTTTCCGTTGAGTTTTTCGGGGGAAGTCTTACAGTAAGTGAGCACAGCTCTTTTCAGACATCACTGAGATTAACTGCTGTTGCTGAAACTGATTGTAACCTCAAATGCACAGTAGTTGGTGTAAGGTAGGAAGTGATTTATTTCATGTTATGATTATGGTATTCATCTATCGTGGAATGAATCATCTAATCATTCTGCACTTTGCTAATAAAGTTAGATACTCAAATTTTCTTAGGGAATTAGTAAAAATACATTAAGAAGGCCAGTCAATAGTTCAATAAATATTTAGCAATGTAAAGACGAAAAACTTTACAATAGTGCATAACCTATGTTTGGCAGGGTCTGTGGAGTCTGGTAATGCTTCCTCTGACATACTTGCATATATGAAGGAAGACTGCATCGAAATTCACACACAGTGCCAAATACAGACACTGCACTATTGTCCTTCATGCCAAAGCCAAGGCAATCTGACGCTAAAACTAGGTAAGTCTCTCCCTGTGCGGAAATCATATAAATGTGAGAACCCCATAGGGACATATGGAAGTTTGGGTCTGTTCGGGAATCCGTGATCAGATAGCCGAAGCGATTAAGGCGACCACTTATGTAGAGCGGAAAATTTGGAATCGAGTCTCAAGCAGACACAAATGTTCATTTGTTTCCAGTAAATTGTGCAGATGTGGTTTCCAAATACATTTCAAGAAAAATGTTTAGTTCTGTCAATCGTATAAATACGTAAAAGCCTAACTGGCTGAGCGAATGTGAACGAGTATGGAGCAGTGACATGCACAAGATAGGCCAGGCGGCAATTTTTAGTGGTTAAGTGTCTCGTAGCTCGCTTTCCTTGCAAAACAGAGGTGCCGGCAAAGTCTGCATTGTAACCACAGATTCTGTTAACTGCCTCCAGAGCAGAGAAAAAATCTCCACTTTGTACATCCTATCAATGATGGGAAAATACGCGCACAGGCACGTACACTGATCAGTTACAACGTACATGACTACTGACCTACTATCGACATGAACCCGTCCAGGCGGTAGCAGCGTCACCTGGCGAAGAATGACTGCTAGTCAGACACACTCACGATACAAGTCTACCAGTGAGCGTGCTGTCCGTGTTTACAATGGGAAAGGCGCACGATCTCGCTGTGTTTCCCGCAGGGTAGATCGTGATGGCCCGGAGGCTCGGCACAAGCTTTTCGGAAACGCACGACTTGTCGGATGTATGAAGGGACTGTGGTGAATGTCTCCAATATGTGGCGAAATCAAGGTGTAACCACGTCCAAAATTCTTGAGGTTTTGTGACCATCCCTCATTACAGTCATTACAGATATCGGACGCCGTAGGATGGGCAGACAGGTAAAACAAGACAGGTGGCAAACTGTGGCGGAACTAACACCAGAGTTTAATGCAGGGCACAATGCAAGTGTGTCTGAAAATGCAGTGCACCGAACAGTCATGACAATGGGCCTCCACAGCCGACGACCCATGCATATGCAAATGTTAACAACATGACATCGGCAAGTACGACTGAAAGGGGCACGTGACCATCGACACTGGACAAAGGGACAGTGGCAGAGCGCTGCACGGTCTGATGAATGCCGGTACTTTCTTCATCATGCCGATGCGAGCGCGCGAATCCGTCGTCTTCCAGGGGAACAGCTCCTTGACACCTGTACTGCGGGACGGAAACAAGCTGGCGGTGGCTCCATTATGCTCTGGGGAACATTCACATAGGTACCCATGGATCTAGTGGAGTTTGTGCAAGGCATCATGGCGGCCGAGGTGTACTGTAAATAGGTTACAGATTACGTAACCCTTTAATGACTATCAAGTTTACCGACGGCAGTGGCATTTTTCAACAAGATGCTGCGCCGTGTCATAAGGCAAGGAGTGTGATGGAGTGGCTGGAGGAACATAGTGGCGAGTTTCAATTGATGTGCTGGCCTCTTAACTTACCAGATTTGAACCCGATCTAACACATCTGTAATGTGATTGAGACTGACGTCAGAGCTCATCATCCCCTTCCTTGGAGTTTACGGGAATTAGGTGTGTGCCAGTGTGGTGCAAATTCCGTCCAGCGATCTACCGAAGCTTCACTGCTTCCGTGTCACCACACGTCGCCGCTGTCATCCGTACCAAAGGTGGATATACCAGCAATGAGGTACGTGGTCATTATGTTGTGGATGATTAATGTAACTCACTGCTCATCGTAGCTAAACTTAAATTGCAATACTACGAAATGAAATAGTGGGTCGCGCTTTTGTGATTGTAAATTCCTAACTACTCAGGTAATAGGTCTCATTGTATCTCAGTGAAAGTCTCGAAGAGCCCTTCGGTTACACGCTCTATCGGTAAAAAGAGAACATTTATAAGATCACTCCGTTATCCACCTATATGTCTGTCGGGACTATTAAGACCCATTCTCCTCAGGAACTATTACAAGTAGCGGATTGAATTTTATATTAAATTCAAGGGTCTACAGTCCCTGCGCACTGTAAATCATTTAAACCTCCAAATCAGTGCAATCAAAATATATGACCCTTTGTGATAATCATGAGATGGATAGATTACGACTCATCAAAAAGCGGAGATGCTGAGTCGCGGTTAGGCACAACAAAAAGATTGCAAAAAGAGGTAAGCTTTCGGTCAAAAATGTCTTGATCGGAATCAGTCAAAACACACACACACACTCATAAGTTCACATACAAACGCAACTCACACACACATGACCACAATCTCGGACGGTCAAGGCCTTTATTCCATCCTGGATTTTCCATTGTTTGATACGACCCTACATGCCGCATATTATCGTACTGACAATCTCGATGTTCAGAACCTGTAGATGACCTACGTCTGTCGATGTCGGGCCTAATTGTCTAGCGGTAAACTCCGTCCCAGAACACCGAGAGATCACATAATCGATTATCGTTCAGGGAAGGGATTTTTCACGCTTCGAAAACCTAGCCTTCACCTCTCAACCATGTGAGGAGCCGCCAGAAAGTAGACATCGTTAGTATTCCATGTTAAACTGTAGGTCCCCTTCCTAACTTCCATATCTCGGGTAAATTAGTGACGCACGAGTCGCCGAGGTGGTGTCCAATACAAAGACTTGCACGAAGACACTGAGACAAATAATAATATTATTATTATCTCTATACATAATTATTTTCGTACGAAACCATTAGAGCGCACTTCCGTCCAATTCTTTTCTCTCAAACTCTCCGTCCGAACAGGCTTCGGAAGATCCAACGGCACCGACCGGCCACCGTGTCATCTTCAGCCGATAAGCGTCTCTGGATGCAGCTACGGACGGGCGTATGTTCAGGACACAGCTCTCCCAGCAGTTGTCAGTTGTCGTGACAGAAGCCTCTACTTCGCAGTCAAGTAGTGCCTCAATTGGTCTCACAGGGGCGGATTGCTACCCGCTTGTCAATAGCACTCGGAGCGTTGGATCTTCTCAGATTAGTGGACTGTCATGTGACAATACAGTATATGTGAGAAGATCGTGAGTACCTGGAAGTTGTAAATTGTGAAGAATGGTAAATGAAAAAAGTAATCCACAGGTCCGGCAGCACTTAAGCCCGGTGATCTGACGGGAACCGGTGTTACCACTGAGGCAAGGCCGTTGGCACAATTATTCTCTACACGTTGTAAATGCTGCTATTATTATTAATGGTACGTAATTTTAAAAATCTTCAAAAGCCGTCCAAATGAGGTCTTTACAATTCTTTCTGCAGGTGTTAGCATGAAATTAGTATAAAATGCTAATTATCCTAACAAGCACTGTTAGTACATTTCAGTGTTCGTGTTTTAGCCGTTGAAACATGGATTCCAGAGGGCAACTGCCGCTTTTAAAAATTCCCACGGCGTTTAAGTGAAGTAAATTGACTTGCAGGGCAGGAAATCTGCGAGCGTCGGAAGACACATCGGAGCGAGCGCGCGGCCACATTAATTAGGAGCAAACACTGCACGCACTCAGTTAACATGCAAAGCGTGTTTACGTAAAGACACAAGCGCCAGCCTGCCTTCCACAGACCAACAACCGTAACAAGTCAGCAGTGCACAGACGGAAATTTAGGCCCATTGTTATCCCCTCTCGTGTTTTGGTCTCTTCCGGCACGAACGATAGATGTCTGTTCGGCGCTCTCACACTTCCAGTCCTAAACTGAGGGTTTCATAGTAACTATTCTTTATGTGCAGTTTTCGAAAGCAGTTAGAGCGTTGAACTACTTATACTGGTGCCAGAAATGTAGATTATTTATTTCAATTACTGTTCTTCACCATTTATAGCTTCCAGGTATTCAACATAGTCTCACATAGAATATATTGTCACATTACTCAGTCCACTAACCTGAGATCATCCAGCACTCCTGAGACCATCGCTTCATAGTGACCGCGAAAACTAGGTAAACTAGGTAAATTAGTGTTTCAGATAATGCCCTTCTTCATTCTATCGCTGTGTGTCTGTCTGTGTGTGTGTGTGTGTGTGTGTGTGTGTGTGTGTGCGCGCGCGCGCAGATAATGCCCTTTTTCATTCTATCGCTGTGTGTGTGTGTGTGTGTGTGTGTGTGTGTGTGTGTGCAATATTTTATGACATTGCACACATCTCCTAGGAATTTGGAAGACGTTCTTTTCGTTTGTACATTACTGATATTAAAATTCCCTGTGTAGGAGTGACTCAAACACGCTTCCACAGCCTATTTTGAAATTTATAAAGACGAAAACACGCCACAAAAATAGCTCTTGGCGTCCTCCAGACCACTCAGAGGGAGAAAGTTGTTTTAAAAAGTTTTCGACGTGATAAATAAGATAGTGATCTTTCCATATTTTGAGTTAATAAGATTGTAGTCAGTGGAATACACTCTGAAACTGAACACCATAAATTTAATAGGAGACAACAGAGCTTCATTTCACCTTACGATTAGCAATGTACAGAGGTAGTCCAGAAAGTAAGACACACATGTCTTCCCACACTAATACCATTATGCAACTCGAGTGGTGGATTGTCAGAAGGTAGTATATTTTCCGATTTTCCAGAAGACACAGTTCTGGTGCGTTATATGTAACGGTTGTATCGGAGGGTGTGACTGCAGTGACGAGGTAGAGATTAAGTTCGCGGGACGGTGCGATTCTTCTGTGTAAAACGTTTACATTTCTCACAGATTCACCCTAAAATTTAGGCGGTTCATGAACCAGATGCTACGTAGCATCCAGTCGTAGCAAAATGCAACCAACAATGTTACCATATCCACACGTATATAGGTGATGCCGGTCGGGAAGTCCATATCTTTCACCCTACTGTTTACAACTTCTCGGCAACCTGAAAGATAATCTGGGAAGTAAGAGATTTGATAACAATAAGGATACTCTTACAGTGGTTCTCGAATAGTTCCGTGACCAAGGGGCAATTTTATACCCTTGAAGGTGCTAAACTGTTGCTAGAAAGTTCCATCGGTTGTTTACAGACAGTGAATATTTTCAAAAATAGCGGCCTGTATCTGTGTCACTTTAAAGCGAAATGCAGCATTCAATAAAATTTACTTTTCCTGCCATGTTAATTTGTAACTTACTTTTTTGAAGTTTCCTTGCTGCAACAGAATGGAGAAATATACCTTTTAACGAAAACGGATGGAAGACTTATATCCACAAAATCGTACGCACGGCAGCAGAGACGGCTTATCGGAAACGGCTAATAATGATTACGATGCTTCTCACACAAGTTCTACAACTACAGCACAGTTGTACACATTGGAAATTAGATTTTATTAAGATTAAATGTAAGATTGTCAGATACGCCAGTATCAGAAAAGTCTCGGTGATTCACCATGCAATACAAATATAAAGATCGTACGATAAAGTACACGTGAGTATAACATCAGTAATTATTTCGTTGGTACCGATTATCATAATCATTTCACCTATGAATCTGTAGTTTACATAATTACCGATTGTCAGTATGAAACTTATTTTCTAATATCTATAATTAACATATATGTCTGCAATTTTCTTCTTCACATATTCAACTACCTGATACACCAAGATGAGTTCTGAGTAGGAAATGGACCATCAATGTCAACAAAAATAAAATGAAAATGTAGAGAAATATCACATTACCTACAGATACACGGTACCATAAAAACATTATTCCTTACATTAAAAAATTTTCGTAATGCTCGTCAACGTGTGATATTCTTCATATTTAGGGTGATAGGCTTTTATGTATAGCCTAAAAATTACAGCAAACTGCATGACAGTGGTTCTGCTGTGTTACTATTTATGAACAGTTCTTCCTCTATAGAAGAATACGTACGTGGCTCGTAGGCCAAATTGAGAGCTACACTTCACTCTATAATGTCTTGACGACCATAATGAAGATCTGTGTGGAGCTTCGCAGAAAATGTCTAGATTCTAAAATCTATACTTCTTGTGAAAAATAAGGAGTAAGGAATTTTCGCGAGGGTATTGGGAGATAATAATCAGCTGC
Organism: Schistocerca piceifrons; assembly: GCF_021461385.2. Classification (NCBI taxonomy): domain Eukaryota; kingdom Metazoa; phylum Arthropoda; class Insecta; order Orthoptera; family Acrididae; genus Schistocerca; species Schistocerca piceifrons. Next base: position 43,569,809 of record NC_060149.1, on the reverse strand, counting down.
CTGTAGATAACGACGTTTCAAAATTTCTTTAAATATGAACATTAAATCAGCGCAGATATATTTCATACAGTACACAATCACATGAAATATAATTCACATCATGCTTTTCATCAGATCAGTTAAACAGAGTTTGGACACAGGCACAGTTAGGACGGCTTTATTATAGCGATATGACGCTCAACTATACTTGAAGCTATTCATTCGTTAACTGACTTCTAGGGCCGCCTTTAAAACCAACTGGATCACAATGATACACCAAAAAGGTTTCGGAATATATTGGCCCTTATAATACAGCCAGTGTTGGGTTTTCTATGTCTTTTCATGGTTACAAATATAGCAAATGTCCCTCTGGAAGAAATTATATTCATAACACTACAAGTTTACTTTGCTACCAACTCTGAATGCAGTAGTGCCATCTATTCCTAAATATTGTGTCTCAAATATGGAAAAAAACATAAGAGAACAATAATATAATAATAATGCACTGAAAAGGTACTAATGTTTTTTTGTTTTTCGTTTCATTTAAAACTATATTAGGCATCGTCATACATACGACATACCAATAACTTTTCCCAAACTTAAGATTTACCGTATGCTTAGAAAATATGTGTTATTTACTGATTGAGTGTTAAAGCAATGTTGTACCTGGTTCCTAACATGCTTCAGGAGCGTTTCTTCTTAGTTCTGCCATTCGGTAGGAAGACATTGGTAATCAATTGGAATATGCGTTTAATATTATACTTTGACAGCTGAATTTTGAGATTGATATGGACAAATGCGTTTAACATTTCACTTTGACAGCTGAATTTTGAGACTGATATGGACAAAATATGCAGTCTATTCTGAAAAATAACCCAAATACCACAGTCTGTAATGAGAACTTAAAATGTGCTTCACAATCACTTTCGGTCTGAAATTGCATTGATGTTTAGTCTACATTAGACCAGAAAATATGTAGGTATGTTGACCCGATGGGATGGTTTGTTAAATGTTTGGGTAGAATTCTTACGGTCCGCCAACAGCAACTTTTCAAATGGTTCAAATGACTCTGAGCACTATGGGACTTAACTTCTGAGGTCATCAGTCCCCTAGAACTTAGAACTACTTAAACCTAACTAACCTAAGGACATCACACATATCCATGCCCGAGGCAGGATTCGAACCTGCGACCGTAGCGGTCGCGCGGTTCCGGACTGTAGCGCCTAGAACCGCTCGAGCAGCTTTTCATTCCGAGCTGACTAACCGAAGGTGCGTTTCATCATTCAACGTTTTTCACCATATATAAATTGACTCGATTGATAGCTGTCACATTGATAGTGAGTTGGCAACCATTCCTGCTAACCCATAAGCAAATTCTGTGTGTGTGACTGCTATAAATTCTGTTGCCCTCATTAGTATTCAAATACAATGAAATACACAGTCCATAATGAAAAAATATAGGAAAACCAGCATTTAATGAAATCAGTGTGAGAGACCACATATGCCAGCAGTTTAAGCAGTAGGAATGTCAAGGAACTTTGTTCCACAGACGACTCATGAAAAAACGCAGGTACAAAAGTCACAAACTGAAATATCGACTAACTTAGCGGATGTTGTAGTGGAAGTCCAGTTCGCATTTATTACAAATTACGAGCTAGTCGTTCATACGTAGTGGGGTCCCGTATCATCTGGTTTGATAACTTAGACAGCCTATTAAACTGTGAATTACGAGTGAATTATGAAGTAGGGCCTGTGACGTTCTCATGCCCTGATAAATACATGTGTTATTGCTACAATATCTTTCTTGGATGCTAAAGTCGCACATTATGTCCAATGAGAGAAAAAGGTCAGGTGCGACACAGATACAGTGAAGCGCTATGACTGGTGGTGCCGTTTCAGTGGACGTTCCCATCGTTGCATGATCCCATTGACTCTACCCACCCATTCTCATGGGGCTGTCATTCATTAATACTCAAAGAGGTAAACATTCAAGCAGAATCGCGTGTCCCTAACAGAATGAATGAATATACATCTTCAATAATGTACATTCTGGCACGTTAAAAACAATAACCTAGCGTATATTAGAAATCGATATAAATGAATTAAGGCCTTTGTGGTACGTGCTGGTGGTATTGCATGTCGTTAGTGATCCACTGTACTGATTACGAGTAACCAGTCTTAAGGTTCAAAATATTTCACACTATATTTTTGTTCTATGCCACATTGGGTACCTGTATTTCGCTGGATTAAGACACCTTTAAATCCCATGGAGTCATCAAAGTAACGATTAGGTAACAAAAAACTCCGTTCCCTTACCTCGAATAAAAATAACAAATGACCCTTTGAGGTACAAAAAAATGGACAGCACTGACGTGCAGAAAATGTCAGTAAAAGTCAATTGACTAGGGATTATATAAATTTATTACAACATTTAACAATTTATACTTATGAAAGTGAAGCTACTGGTTTTTGTGAGTCTCCCACGCGTTGAATTTCGCACAATTGGCAAGTTTGTGTGTACTACAGAATTGATTTTCGATTTCGTGTGATTTGAATAAGTTCTAATTTATTTAAGCTTCTAAGTGTCGTGTTAATGTTAGACACTAATCAGTGACAGCTACCTGAGAAATTATGGTTACATAATTTATGTCAAAACCATATTTTCAGCTGTTTAAGGCAGTCAGTCGTCACAGTGACGTGAATGAAGTCACAGCTGCGGGTTGTACATAGTTAAGCTTAAATAAAAGTGGTGAATACATGCATTTTGGCCTCTGCTTCCCAAACGATATGTTGAGTAAACCTAATAACTCCCAAAGCAGAACCCTACAGAAAAAAAAGATGCTGCGAGGTTAGTAGGCCGTTAAATGCTCAACGTTTGGGGCGTCCGCAACATAAATACACGTTATTTGCACCACTGAATACGCCATGAGCATGGGAAAAAGGAAACTGACTGCGTGGCCAATTACACATATGGTCTGGAAAGGGACCTGCACGTAAATTGTTCTCATACCAAAGAATGAAACGTTTTCTTATTTATCGTAGACGGAATGGCTATATAAAATTATTTCAAATTAATATGTGTGTTAGAAGTATCAGATTATTTATTTAATGTAAACTTTGTTGAAGTAATGAATACTTTCACAGAGGTGTAGGAATACAAAACATTTTGTGGAAATGTCACTGTCTGTACAGATGTATTCACCACCGGTCATGACAAACACATATATTCATGCAGTATGAAATAGCGTCTGTCTCTTTTAGCGGTGTCGTTAAATAACATAACTTTTTTATGAAGCTGCCAATGGTAGATGAGAGGAAATAAAAGTCATGGTTTTTGATGTAGTAAAAAGCGGTTTTTGGGGAATGCTTTGAATTATGACAGCAATGATACAAGTGTAATTCCTGGGTAAACAGTAATATACACCAGTCATAAATACAGCTGACTGCAGCTTTAGAAGAAGTAAGCAGCCACAACGGAAAACTACTTTTGCGATTCTTCTACTCTTCTTAGTAGTAGTAGTAGTAGTGGTAGTAACTTTATTCATCCGTAGATCTCTTTTTACAAGAATATAGGACATGTCAAAGTATTGACAAATTTAGATCATTTTAAAATAAGCTAATTCATATACATATATGTTTACAGACTTCTAGTTAGAGACAGTTATTAGATTTACTCCTGGTATACAATACTTTTCTTACAAATAACTTATTAAATAATGTAATGCCACACTGGTCACTCATATATCACTATCAGTCACTGCATACACTATAAGCACATTTTTCATAACACTTCACTCACTACACACACACACATACGCACACACACACACACACACACACACACACACACACACACACACACACAGTAGTATTAGTATTCTGCTATGCATAGCATATCTTGGGGGTAAGTTTTTCTAGAAAAGAAAAAAAAGAAGCAAAAAAACATAAAGTGAAGGTGTTATGTGGAATCTTTGATATTTCATATTCATTATAATTATTATTTATTTGTTTAACATTTTCTTATCAAACCCGAACTCTGTTTTAACTAAGTAATCCTTCAATGTACAAAATGTATTGCACGACAGGTACTTCTTAGCTGCCTTTTTAAATAAGTGTATTTTTACAATTTCTTTAATCTCTTTTGGTAATTTACTGTACAGTTCTTTCGTTGGTAGAAAATGCTGTTTTGAAATTTATGTTTATGTTTTTTTGGTAAATGTAACTTGAGTCTATCTCTTGTTGTATGGTCATGGACAGAGCTGTTTGTGCAGTAATTACCAATGTTTTTTATGTGTACAACTGACTCTTAAATGTATTCACATGGAGCAGTTAAAATACCCAGTGTTTTTAACAGATCTTTACAATGAGCTCGACTAGTATTTTTGGTTATTATTCTTATGACACTTTTCTGGAGCTTGAAAACTGAGTTCATACTTTGTGCATTTGTACCCCAGAAAAGAATATGTGTTCACACCACTTCAGCTGAGAATCAATATTCATTGCTAGAAATTTTGCATTTGTTACACAAACTATAGAGATGCCGTCGACATTTAATTTAACATTGTCATTTTTCCTCTTCAAACTGAAATTCGTGGCATTAGTTTTCTTTATTTTCAATGTCACTTTATTGTTTATTGACCAACCATAAACTTCCTTGAAAGCTTCATTTGCTTTCTCAGCAAGGATTTCTCTTGTTTCCTCAGTGACGATAGTATTGCTGTCATCAGCGAAGAGAATTTTTTCACCATGAGTGACACTACTTTGAAAGTCATTGATGTATATCAGGAACAGTATTGGTCCTAATATTCTACCTTGCAGAACCCCTATATTAACGTATTTTGGTTCTGATAAGTGTTTTACTAAATGTTTACGTATATTTGAAGTATGTGTCATCTCTACTTTTTGTGTCCTAACTGTTAGGTATGATCGAAACCAGTCATTAGCTACCCCTCTTATTTCTAATCCTTCTAATTTATTTAATATAATCTTGTGGTTGACAGTATCAATCGCCTTAGAAAGATCCAAAAGTTTTACTGTGACACACTCATCTTCATCAACTTTTGTGAATTCTACTGTGTCTGACTCCGTATTTTAGCCACTTGGGAAACCAAACTGGAATTCGCTTCAACGATTGTATTTATTCAGGTAATTCATTAATCTGTTTTTCATAATTGCTTCTATTATTTTTGAGAGTGGTGACGGCAGGGAAATGGGCCAGTATTTTCTATGTATTCTGCATTACCTTTCTTAAGCAAAGGTACAACTCTTGCCGGTTTTAACTGCTCTGGAAATGTCCCTGATGTGAAGGATTCATTTATTATATTTGTTCTGGGACTTGCATAATCCCTATGCATTGTTTCAGTACACACATAGGTACTTCATCTAAGCCTACTGACTTTTTATATTTTAGTTTTTGAACAGTTTTATTGACTCCATTCTCTGTGGTTGGAAGTAACATCATTCTATTTAGTGCAACGTTATTTACAAATCTTATATTTGTTTGGGGGAATTTTTGCTGTAACTTCTCTGCAATACTTGAAAATGCTCTTGTACATAGTTTGCTAGGTGCTGTGGATCATTTATTACCGCATCCTCCCTCCCTCAGCAGACGTTATTCTGCGTTTGTTTGCCTCCCACGTTTCCTTTTTTATAACATCCCAGACTGCTATGCTTTTATTCCATGCATTATACATTTTTTGTTATTAAATGACTTTTTGCAGCAATCAGCAGCTTCCTATAGATCCTTTTTGTATCTGTGATAGAAATTTAAGAATTCTGGATCATTGTGAATCTTTTTCATCGAACTGAGGTGTTTAAGTGTTTGGGAGGACTTCTTACTACCTGCTGTTATCCATCTCTTTTTGTGAGGTGTTGATACAGACTTTTGGAAATGCCTTTTCAAAGTTCAATTTAAACAATGCGGAGAATTTAGTGAATTTCATATTCACATTGGCTTCCTTATACACTTCATCCCAGCTTTGTTTTTCTGGTTCTTTTGAAAAATCTTTTATTTTGATTTCTGATAGATGTCGTTTGTAGGCTTGTAGTTTAGGAATGATTCGATGCCTGATTTTACTGTTGTTATTTGACAGAGATGGTCTGATAGTCGGAAATCTCTTACAGCTACATCACATTTTGCCCTGTGCATGTTTGTGGCCACATGGTCAATTACGGATGAAGTCGTTGTAGTAACCATTGTTGCACTATTGACCAATAGGGAAATGCAAAAACTCTGAGAGGTGTTTATGAAGGTGCTGCTGGATTCATTTATGATATCAGTGTTGATGTTAATGTCACCACACAGAATTACGTTGACCTTTGTATTTGAGGCTTCATATAGAACTTCTGTTAACTTACTGAAAAAAGTGTCCACATCACCACTGGGAGATCCATACACACAAAAAAATGATTAATATCTTGACGCTATCAAGCCATGTTAATTCAATAGCCGATATTTCAAAGTGTTGGTCTTCACTTACCGTACTGAGGTCAGGGCTTGATTTGAACTGTGTTCCTTTTCTGATATAAATGGACGATCCTCGACCCCTTAAAGCAGTTCTGCAGTAAGAGTTTGGCTTTACATACAATGATAATACTACATGTTGGATTTCTGTGTCTCTACACCAGTGTTCAGTAATAAGAACTACTGTGCAGTTCAAAGACCGGAGCTCAACTTCTAATAGTTGCATTTTATTTTTTATTGATTGCATGTTTTGAAGGAGGATTGTTAAGTCTGTGAAATGCCCGTTGCTACTTTTCCAGATGGTTTGTTTTTCTATGTGACATCTGCTATATGTGATATTTTGATATTTGAGGTGTTAAAATCTGTCTTGTGGGTGATTGTTCCAGTATTTTTTTTAAGTGCTGGAAATACTCTTTAGGCAGGGGCACCTGTTGTCTGGATTTATCCTTAAAAAGACCTACTTTTCCTACCTATGACGACAGGTATTTGACCATGTGTGGCCCGAGATCCATCCCATATACTTTCATGAATCAGTTGTACCAATCTTCCCTTCCCAGTCCTATTTAGCTGTAGGCTATGCCTAGTGAAACCCCATCTGTTGACAGTCGCGACGGGCACCGAAGTTGGCTGTCCTCAGAGCCATCCCTAACCCCACATTGATTCGCCTCACAGCTCCATCAAGGTGTGGCCCATCGTGCCGCTGGAACAGCTCAACAATGTATACGTAGGTGCCATGAGTCAGGGAAGCTATCTTGTCCAGGTCATCACCTATGTCATATGCCCCATCTCTGTCCAAACACCCGCCCCACCCACTATCACTACATGGTCCTCTTTTGTAAAATCCATACATAAAGACCCTAGGTCCTCCACCACATGACTTAGCCTAGCATTTATCTTGAAAATACTGAAGGCCTGGTAAGAAAACAGACAACAATGGCTACTTCAGACGGTGTTTCAGCTACCTAATGTTACCGGCAGCCCGGAACAAGGGACCGCCATCACCCGCCTTCTACCAATTCAGGACTGTCAAGATCCAGTTTACACAGTATAACTCTTAATTGTTTGTGAAACCTGTCCGTGAACGGTATTTATGAGTCCAAAGATATATAAAATATAAGTTTCTCTTAATGTAGTGGCCTTTGCCTGGACGTTTTGTCTGCAAATGTTCCTACAGAAAGGCTTCAAAATTTAACATGACATTAGCGATCTATGTCAGTGAAGGTCGTGGGTTTGTTCCATCAGTCGGTCGCAGTCAGATTAATAGCAGCAAACCCAGAAAAGATTCCGCATCACATTACTTACTGCAGGCCTATAAGATTTCTTCTCGTAGTCTGAAAAGATTTTAGAAACTTCTGAAATGCTCTCACATGTTTATAGACTATTACTGAATGTTGGTAGATATTATTGAGAAAGAAAGCTTTGAATAATTTGTAAGGTGACAGAATAAACTAAGGTCTATTTCGTACCTTACATAAGAGCTTTATATATCGTAACAGGATGGTGAATATGACATCTAACTTAATTCGCCGGTAATGAGCAAATTTGCCTGTAAGTATGCAACGCAAAAGGGATTACACTCAATTGGCGGTATTAACACGCCGATTTGGAAGCATTCGCGCGGAGAGGTGAAGCACACACCACTGGGGGTACCATGGAAAGAACTGAGGCCACGTCTCAAGGCGGGAGTCAACGAATGACCGACCACGTGACTCAGACCCTGTTGGTCGAAAAACGCCCTGACACAGAGAACGAAAGAACCTAGGCGGCGAGACAGTTCGGCTACGAGAAAGACAAGACGTAAATTTTCTAAAACTCTTCACTGAACAGGCGTCGAGTGCAGAATGGGGCCCATAATGCTCTGTACGACGCAGAGGAGAAATTTGTGTCAACACTGGGTTCACAGCGGCTGAACTCCAGCTAGAAATTAGCTGCAGCGTCGTTTAGCTCCAACAGCAGAGAAACGAATCAGCCAGTTAGCTATTTGTTCTTGAGAGAACCGAGAGGCCATTATAATATGCACGCTGCTCCAGCCATGCGCGTGTTTATCACCATATCCAAGACTACGGATGAGTTCTTGTTTTCTCGCATAACATGAAACATAGGGAGAGTTTCTGCTGGAAAATTCAGCAAAGGTTTAATAGGTTTTTATGGGAATTTCAGAGGAAGAGAGCGACCATGCATATGATAGTTCATCACTGCTGAGGTAAATACCGCGTGCAGAGGTGTAAACTTGTTGGTTCACCAGCTTGCGTCCATTGTAATCTAGAGCGATCTTGGGTAATGTTCTGCTCAAATTGTCACAAAATTAAACATCCTCGTTACACTTGATAGTCATCCTAAATAGTACCGAAATTTGAACGGGAATCTGATGATTTATCGTAGTACTACCCAACATCATAACGTGATTGTAAGATAAATTTTGTAAAGAAAATACTAGTTAAAATTTAATATTGTTGCGTTTAGGATTATTTAAATTTGAAAGGACAAGATGCGTCTTTTTCACAACTGTCTTAACACTGTCACATTGTGAACTGTGTAAAAGCGTGTATATCTGTGAAAGGTTTGCAACACAGTTGTGTCCTCAGTCATAGAATAAGCAACCACCATCTCTCATCTTACAAATTTTGTCGATATTATTAATACCAAAAATACGTATGGCCAGCTTTAATAAAAAAATACAACAATAAAGTGTTATGTTTCAGTACAAATTAATTAAATAATGCTGGTTTGTGGAGAAAATATTTTACGTCCTTGTAGACGAATGGCGTCTTTAAAAATTCAGCTCACTTTTTATGTTTTCAACCAGTCGTATTGTTACCATTAATTACCGATTAAACATAATAGCGCTAATCTTAATTACACTTGTAGCTACTAGTAAAAAAATCCCAGTAACATGAAGGAAGTATTATTTAAAATTAAGAAGATATGGCCCTTACCAATTATTTTATGTTGTAAAAATTGTAGACTCTAGATCCACAAGCCTGTGACGGTTCCAATTCTGTAGCTCAAGCTTCAGATTGCTTACGAGAGATTTTGACTCTACGCTCAGGTTTTCCAAAATAATCCGTTAGCTTGCGATTCATTGCAACAACGTCTTTAATCACTCACTCCAATCTCTAATACACTATTATTTCAGAAAAAAATTGACACTTCACGACGCATGATTCGGTCACACCACTCAGTTACACACTTCAATAATATCAGTAATCCTACTATGAAAACAAGTGTTCGCTGACAGTACGTGGAAGAGTTGGAAGGACAACCGACTGTTTCTAACAATCGATTGGTCATTCGATTAATTTTTCGTCCAGTCAGTTTCTTCACTCGGTTGCAGCCGTTATATGAATTTTACACTCAGTTTCCGCATTTGAGTTATTTTATCTACATTCTCTTTCGGATTTTTCCGCTGTGATATGAATTTTTAGTTGATTTTTGTAATTTAATATTAGATGCTCCCCTGCAAATTTAGTTATATTTAAGTGAATCATCACCTTTAAGACCGGCCGGGGTGGCCGAGGCGTTCTAGGCGCTACAGTCTGGAACCGCGCGACCGCTACGGTCCCAGGCTGGAATCCTGCCTCGGGCATGGATGTGTGTGATGTCCTTAGGTTAGTTAGGTTTAAGTAGTTCTAAGTTCTAGGGGACTGATGTCCTCAGAAGTTAAGTCCCATAGTGCTCAGAGCCATTTCAACCATCATCTTTTAACACGTTTATGAAATATCTATGATCAAAGTTGTAAAAATTGTTTTGGAACACCCTGTATTTTCCTTACTTCTTTATTGAGATATTGAGAAATCGCCAACAATCGGCGATCGTATACACCGCGACGTCGCCCCCCTCGCCAGACAACTGAGCAATTTAAATATCATTTGCCTTCTACTCATTGAGCTGTATTAAAATGGTCTTAATTTACATTCATATTCCTTACTACCCTCCCCCATGAACCTAGACCTTGCCGTTGGTGGGGAGGGTTGAGTGCCACAGCGATACAGATAGCCGTACCGCAGGTGCAACCACAACAGAGGAGTATCTGTTGAGAGGCCAGACAAACGTGTGGTTCCTGAAGAGGGGCAGCAGCCTTTTCAGTAGTTGCGGGGGTGACAGTCTGGGTGATTGACTAAACTGGCCTTGTAAAATCGACCAAAACAGCATTGCTGTGCTGGTAATGCGAACGGCTGAAAGCAAGAGGAAACTACTGCCGTAGTTTTTCCCGGGAGCATGCAGCTTTACTGTATGGTTAAATGATGATGGCGTCCTCTTGGGTAAAATATTCCGGAGGCAAAATAATCCCCCATTCGGATCTCCGGGTGGGGACTACTCAGAAGGACGTTGTTATCAGGAGAAAGAAAACTGGCGTTCTATGGGTCTGAGAGTGGAATGCCAGATCCCTTATTCGGGCAGGTAGGTCAGAAAGTTTAAAAAGGGAAATGGATAGGTTAACGTTAGAATTAATGGGAATTAGTGAAGTTCGGTGGCAAGAGGAACAAGACTTTTGGTCAGGTGAATACAGGGTTACAAATACAAAATCAAATAGGGGTAACGCACGAGTAGGTTCAGTAAAGAATAAAAAAAATAGGAATGAGGGTAAGCTACTACAAACAGCATAGTGAACGCATTGTTGTGGACAAGGTAGATACGAAACCCACGCCTAGCACAGTAGTACAAGTTTATATGCCAACTAGCTCCGCAGATGACGAAGAAATTGATGAAATGTATGATCAGATAAAAGAAATTATTCAGATAGTGAAGGGAGACGAAAATTTAATAGTCATGGGTGACTGAAATTCGGTAGTACGAAACGGAAGAGAAGGAAACATTGTAGGTGACTATGGAATGGGGATAAGGAATGAAAGAGGAAGCCGTCTGCTAGAATTTTGCACAGAGCATAACTTAATCATAGCTAACACTTGGATCAAGAATCATGAAAGAAGGTTGTATACATGGAAGAAGTCTCGTGATACTGGAAGGTTTCAGATTGACTATATAATGGTAAGACAGAGATTTAGGAACCAGGTTTTAAATCATAAGACGTTTCCAGGGGCAGATGTGGACTCTAACCACAATCTATTGGTTGTCAACTGTAGATTAAAACTGAATAAACTGCAAAAAGATGGAAATTTAAGGAGATGGGACCAGGATAACCTGACAGAATCAGAGGTTGTAGAGAGTTTCAGGGAGAGCATTAGGGAACAACTGATAAGAATGGGTTGCTTAGAGAGATGAAATAGTGAAGGCAGCTGAGGATCAAGTAGGTAAAAAGACGAGGGCTAGCAGAAATCCTTGGGTGATAGAAGGGATATTGAATGTAACTGATGAAAGCAGAAAATACAAAAATGCAGTAAATGAAGCAGGCAAAAAGAAATACAAACGTCTCAGAAATGAGATCGACAGGAAGTGCAAAATGGCTAAACAGGGATGGCTAGAGGACAAATGTAAGGATGTAGAGGCATATCTCACTGGGGGTAAGATAGATACTATCTACAGGAAAATTACAGAAACCTTTGAAAAAAAAAAAAGAACCACTTGTATGAATATCAAGAGATCAGATGGAATTCCAGTTCTAAGCAAAGAGGGGAAAGCAGAAAGGTGGGTGTAGTATATACAAGAGCGAAGTACTTGAGGACAATATTATGGAAATGGAAGAGGATGTAGATGAAGATGAAATGGGAGGTATGATACTGCGTGAAGAGTTCGGCAGTGCACTGAAAGACCTAAGTCGAAACAAGGCCCCGGAAGTGACAACATTCCATTATAGCTACTGATAGCCTTGGGAGAGCCAGCCCTGACAAAACGTTACCACCTGGTGAGCAAGATGTATGAGACATCAAGAAGAATATAATAATTCCGATCCCAAGAAAAGCAGGTGTTAACAGATGTAAAATTATGTGAAAATTATGTGAATACTATCAGTTTAATAAGCCACGGCTGCAAAATAATAACACGAATTGTTTACAGACGAATGGAAAAATAGGTAGAAGCTGACCTCGGGGAAGATCAGTTTGGATTCCGTAGGAATGTTGGAACACTTGAGGCAACACCGACCCTACGACTTACCTTAGAAAATGGATTAAGGAAAGGCAAACCTACGTTTCTAGCATCTATAGACTTAGAGAAAGCTTTTGACAGTGTTGACTGGAATACTCTCTTTCAAATTCTGAATGTGGCAGCGATAAAATACAGGGAGCGAAAGGCTATTTACAATTTGTACAGAAACCAGATGGCAATTAAAAGAGTCGAGGGGCATGAAAGGGAAGCAGTGGTTGGAAGTGATACAGGGTTGTACCCTATCCCCGATGTTATTCAATATGTATATTGAGCAAGCAGTAAAGGAAACAAAAGAAAAATTCGGAGTAGGAATTAAAATCCATGGAGAGGAAATAAAAGTTTTGAGGTCCGCGGATGACATTGTAATTCTGTCAGAGAAAGCAAAGGACCAGGAAGAGCAGCTGTACGGAATGAACAGCATCTTGAAAGGAGGATATAAGATGAACATCAACAAAAGCAAAACGAGGATAACGGAATGTAGTCGAATTAAATCGGGTGATGCTGAGGGAATTAGATTAGGGAATGAGACGCTTGAAATAGTTAATGGGTTTTGCTATTTGGGGAGCAAAATAACTGATGATAGTCGAAGTAGAGAGGATATAAAATGTAGACTGGCAGTGGCAAAGAAAGCGTTTCGGAAGAAGAGAAATTTGTTAACATCGAGTATAGATTTAAGGGTCAGGAAGTCTTTTCGGAAAGTGTGGAGTCTAGCCATATATGGAAGTGGAACGTGGACATAAATAGCTTAGACAAGACGAAAATAGAAGCTTTCGAAATGTCGTGCTACAGAATAACGCTAAAGATTAGATGGGTAGATCACATAACTAATGAGGAGGTATTGAACAGAATGGGGTGAGGAGAAATTTGTAGCACAACTTGACTAGAAGAAGGGATCGCTTGGTAGGACATATTCTGAGGCATCAAGGGATCACCAATGTAGTATTACAGGGCAGCATGGAGGGTAAGAAGCGTAGAGGGAGACCAAGAGATGAATACACTAAACAGATTCAGAAGGATGTAGGTAGCAGTAGGCACTGGGAGATGAAGAAGCTTGTACAGGATAGAGTAGCACGGAGAGTTGCATCAAACCAGTCTCTGGACTGAAGACCACCACAAAAACAATTCTTTACTACAAACGCATACTACGTTTCAACATGAACGTCTCTATAATCCACTTTCACAAATTCCTGTAACTCTCGTGTGTAATTTATACCTACTGGTCGGTATGTGGCGCGCTCCCGCTGGCGTTGCCAGCACTGCAAAGCGTCTACAGAATGTTTGATCCGGATGGCCGGCACTTTCGAAGCTTTTGTCTGGGGTCAGCGATTTAAGTGTTGGTAGGCATACCCGGAATATTTAGCTTTCTTGATTATTGTAAGTGGTACATTAATATACATCTCGTGTATATTAATAAATAATAAGACGTCCATTTTAAGTTAAATGATATTTACTGGTTTAGAGAGTAAGCTGTTTGCCGCTCTTATTCTTTTGTTAAAATGTGTTTCAAATACATTGCAACCCATATTGCTACATAATTATAAAAAAATGATTGAATCAGTTTTACTAATACATTCGCTGATTTCTGAAGTCATTTTACCCAGTATAATACGGTACTCCATTAAGGGGAAGGGGGCTATAGGCCCCATAGCCCCCACCCCTCTCCCATAGACACCGCCCCTGCATACATACACATACACACACACACACACACACACACACACACACACACACACACACACACACACTTTTTATCTCCCGGTCACAGCCCAGTATTAACCATTTATCAAAAGGAACATCGAATCAGTATATATTGCAATGCCACTTTCTTGTTCTCCTAATTTGATCTCCTACCCAAGCTGGCGCCCAAATTTCGGAAGTGTGTTGTATGAGCAGCCGTCGAAGGTTGTATCTTCAAGTCAAAAGAAAAACAGAGCATTAAAGAAACCAAAATATCTACATATTTTGTCAAAATACGAAAATATTTGTACCGTAGTAGTTCAAAATCACAATTGGCTCACTTATTGACACTACTGAAGCAACTTAATTGTTGAACTACATGTAGTGCCAAAACGTATCTGAGGTTCAGTCTTCGTACCAAAATGAGAATAACACTTTAAAGAAACCAATGTATTCCACAATTTTTTATAATACTGTAAAAATTAAATTTATGAGGGCACAAAACGTAGAGTGTGAGACACATATTGGCATTACCGACGTACCTTACAGGTTAAGTTAGACTTTGCGACAAAACCTGACTAAGGTTTCATCATTGTACCTATTTGTTGCAGTGCACAGTGGTCCCTCAAGATAAGTGCCACAAATTTATTTCCGCGTCTCATACACAAAGACACCGTCACTCATAATCTCGAAGATTAGAGAGCTCTTTAATGTTATTCGTCTCTCAAACTTCGTATTTTTGGAAAATGGGAGTAACTACCAAGTGGGGAAGGCTATGAGAGGCAACGTTCAGCAACAGAAAAATATAGCTAACATTATTTACTGGCTGAGATAGCTTTCTATTACCTTCTGTGTTAGACATACGTGAATCTAACCTCCATCACGTGAATCTCTTCCTCTTGCTTCACGTTGGTGAGGGACCTCGTTCAAGAACTCCCTACCACAGAAAACGCCTGAGGAGATTTCACGAATTAAATCTGGATAATTTCCCGCTAAAGGACGTGTAGTTGATCATTGGGCTTCAAATGGTTCAAATGGATCTGAGCACTATGGGACTTAACTTCTGAGGTCATCAGTCCCCCAGAACTTAGAACTACTTAAACCTAACTAACCTAAGGACATCACACACATCCAAGCCCGAGGCAGGATTCAAACCGGCGACCGTAGCAGTCGCGCGGTTCCGGACTGTAGCGCCTAGAACCGCTCGGCCACCCTGGCTGGCGATCACTGGGCAATGGAGACGATCTCTATATGGCGTAACCAAACGATTTTAATATAATTCGTCGAAATGGTTTCCAGTGCTTCAATAACGATTTTTCCCATCTTTCCTGTTGCTGTCTCATTGTCATTCCCATGTACGAGAAATGGTACTTTCAGCTTCACGCTATGTCTCACAAAGCTGACCTTGGAAAATTTCCCACACAGACCATTCCTTCATTAATCGTTCACAGGTTTTATCCACCATATTGTTGACAGGAAATGATTCTATAATTTGTATAGGCACATGAAGGGTTTTCTTGCTAAAAAGCTTGCCATTTTAGACGTATTTTATGTTACTAGTGTTAGTAACAAGATCGTCCACTCTCTCCCCCAATATCATGATATCACCTACGGTTATTTCCCCTTGGCTAATGCAGGTGAGTGGGAAAAACAAACCTTTAATGTTCTCTTTAGAAAGAGTACAGTGATGCTTGACACAGTTACGGCAATTTATTATGGAGGCTTGACGTTGCGGCCGATGTGAAATAGAGCGAGCGTGTAAGGATAGTAATAGGGAAGTCGAACGGTCGTCTTCGGTTTATAGGGAGACTTATAGTGAAGTATGGCTGATATGTAAAGGAGACCGCATACAGGACACCAGGGCGACCCTTTCCTGAGTACGGCTCGATTGTTTGGGAACCGCATAAGGGTGGATTGAAGGAAGACATCGAAGCAATTCACAGGCGGGCTGCTAAATTTGTTACCAGTGGTTTGAATATAACCTATGTATGACGGAAATGGTTTGTGAACTCAGACAGCATTTCCTAGGCGGAAGGCATTGTCGGGTCGAGTGAGCGACATACCGCACGCCAGAAGGTAATACAGAATGCTGAAGAATAGCTGACTTGTTCTTTTGCACCTCGACCCGAGCGACTCGAACTTACGCCGCAGCCGTAAAGCGACAACGAGCATCTGACCAACGCAGGTACAACCAACTCGTCTGTTAAAAATGACGCCCAGTAGAAGAACTGACATTTCAAGGACAGAAGACAATCGACCAGTAAATTTCCACTATGGGCGTTCAGGACACTTTAAACACCACTGAAGAGAAATAATACGAATTTCTGACGATTACTACTCCGTGAGGTGCTGATCATCACAGTAGTTGTATTCATGCCAAACACCTACAGACACAGCCCGTTACCCACGCACGAGGTCCCTAAGGAACACGACGTAGCCGTTCCTGTAGTCGTACCGAGGTACCAACTGCTTGTTTATTTGCCAAGATTGGGAAGGGAAAGCGAGTCGATCATGTATGGAATGATGCCACCACAGATGAAAATCCTCCATGGGCCACAGTTACCATGTGATCATGAAATCTCATCGACTTCACCAACGACGCACAACGTGTACTAAATCTTGTCGCCTGAGGTGTTTCTTTTTCTGTAAAAACGAACGTTTGTCTTCGCCAGATAAATTTTACTATGTTCCGTGATAAGGAAGGGATTCTGCTGGAAGTTGTAAATGAAGAATTCCTTCAGCCGACGGGAACTTGTATGGCAGGAACGACAAATGACACACCACAGCCCCTCAAACTTGTCACTTTTATAGAGTGGAGTCATTATGCTATTCTCGGATATGACATCCAGCAGGCATCACAATCAGTCATAGAATTTGGACCATCAGAGCTCCAGACTGATCAAGCTACTAGAATAGGCCAAAATAACAAAGATTGCTGTGGGAAGTTGTTTGCCTTTGAAATTGTTGTTACCAAGTCATCAGCAACGAGACGAGTCTTAGTCTTCAACCTACAATGGCTGACACGTAAAAGTGAAGCACTTAGAAGACATGGTGAAATGCCAGTGTAACTCTCTGTGACAAGTTTAGCGTCCACCAGAGTGCATTGATATTGTTAGTGTTTACTGTTGTTACGAGGTTGATAGGGTATGTACGAGGTGCGAGCAGCGTCAGATGTTGAGTGATCACTGTGAAGGTTACTGAGATTCCGTGAATTCGTGTCACAGCGTTTTGAGCATCTAACTGAGTTTGAAAGGAGCCCTGTTTTGAGTTTTCATTCATCAGAGATGGTCGAATCGTACGGCACACAGATATGAGGGCCTCAGTACGTGGCAGTGACCCAGTGTTGCAGCGCATGAGAGTGTGAGGGTAGGCATAGTCGTCGTCAAGGATCTGGTTGAACACGTCTGATCACAACGAGGGAGGATTGCCGTATTCTGCACTAAGCAAATCATAACCAATTCTCATCTGCACCTTCCATCGAAGAGGATGTAATGGTCTCCCTTTAACACCATTTCTCGGAGCTTAGAAAGGGCTAGACTAGGAGCTTCTCCTGCATAGGCTGCCGTGAACACCACAACAGTAACTACGGCATTTGGTGTTGGTACAGTGACTGGGAAACTTGTACTGCTGATAAACAGAGCCACATTGTGTTTAGAGTTGAATTATGATCCTACACTACCCCAAATGACCATTATTAGTGTGTATGGCGGAGACTTGTGAAGATTTCTCACTCTTCCAATGAGTTGGAGAGACAGCAGTGATACTACTGGCGTCATCGTGTGGCGAACCATCGGATGTGACTTCAGGTCATGGCATCTAGTGACTGAGGAAGCCGGCCGCGGTGGCCGAGCGGTTCTAGGCGCTTCAGTCCGAAAACGCGCTGCTGCGACTGTCGCAGGTTCGAATCCTGCCTCGGGCATGGATGTATGTGACGTCCTTAGGTTAGTTAGGTTTAAGTAGTTCTAAGTTCTAGGGGACTGATGACCATAGATGTTAAGTCCCATAGTGCTCAGAGCCATTTGAACCAACATGACACCGCTCGCCCACATACAACTTTTGTAACCTAATATGCTCTACAGAGTGTCGACATGTTGCCTTACCCTGCTCCATCACCAAATCTGTTTCCAGTCGATCAGATATGGGTCATAATCAAACAACAAATCGAGCGTCAACCACATACGGCGTTAAACGTCCCTGTACTGACCAATTAAGTGCAACAGGCATGTAAATCCATTCTACAAACTGTTATATGGTATCTGTACTACACAAGGCATGCATATCTGCATGCTTGTATTCAGCATTCTGGCGGTTACACCGGTTGTTAATGTACCAGCATTTCACATTTGCATTCGCTTATCTTGCACTTTCAATAAAATGTGATCTTGCAATGTTAATGACTTAAATATGTGGTCTAGAGAAATGTATTCTCAAAATTTCTTTACTCTACATTACTTGCTTTTTCTTGATCTGATACTTTTTCCATCAGTGTCATTCAGGAATTTTGCAGAAAGTGTCAAACAATAAAACTAATGGTCAAGGGAAGGTAGTGTACAGATATTTTAAGAGACCTCATCAACTGCATTAACTAAGCAAATATCTAGAGTGTAAATATGAATGAGTCATACATTCAAATGGTAGCTGACCACTACACTCGCTGAAAGAAGCTATTTCTGTGTATAATAGATATTTTGTGCAGTATGTTTTCATGACAAAAGTTTCGCTTTTGAGATGGTGTCTCGGAGGCACGAATTTGTTGTTTTGTTTCATTTAGACACTGACGAAGTTTTCGAACAAGTGCATGACCCCATGTTAGAAGGTCATGGCGGTCGTAGCACTATGGAGAGAAAAGTTGCTCAAAAATACTGGTGAAACACTAGGAGACATTTTGCGAAAGAGTATGTGAATAACTGTATACCTTGTGCACAAAGGTTTAGACATTAGACATCAGGAAGACCTATTGCAAAGATTGCCATGAGTGACCAGACCATCTTAAATGACTGTACTGGATGTTTCATTAGTGTTGAATACAAAGCCAGACCAGTATATGTATATTGACAATAGTAGATCATTTTTCTGATAGCTTGAAGTGGTAGCAGTTCCAGGCCAACAGGCAAACACAGTACCACAAGGCAAGATAAATAGCTTGATCGTGAAATTCTGAGTACCTCAGTAACAGACCATGGTGAAAATCTAATATCAGGTATAAGGAATCAGATGCGTAGTTTGCTTCACATTTGGAAGTTACCAACAAATAGGCCCACTTTTCATGCATAAGCGAATTGGTATTCAGAAAGAATGTGTAGAACTAATTTTAAATTATTAGGCCACTATGTTAACAACCAACACAGTGTTTGGAACACACATCTAGAGTTTATAATTTCAGTGTACAACTCTTAATTCCAAGCTATAACCAATCCTCTGTTGTATGAATTGATTTTACAGCAGGTAGATGCCACCTTCTTCTGACACGATAAAACCCAAGCTTAGAGCTAATGGTGTGTAAATAAACAAAATTCACTACAGAGGTTTGAAAACTTTGATGAAGAGTGAAACGAGCCAACACTGAGGTTTCACAACGTCAGGAACAGTTGGGCCAACGTGTAGGGAAAATATCAAAATCCAGATTTGGTCTGTGAGTATTGTTAACAAACCGATATCTAATACTAAACAAAACAAAAGAAAAACAGAAGCCATGGCTCATACTAAGGTATTGAGAGGACCTCACCAGTAGACTTTAAATTGCAGTTGCTGACAGGAACATGTGTTGTGCATGTGGGCGGGGTTAAAATCATTCAAACGAGCTGTTGATGGATTTGCACAAGTCCCATTAGCTCGATAAAATATCTAAAATTGTTGTAAAACCGGTTTCTAATGACGATCAAGAGATACGCAAGATGCCTTATGCACTTAGGGCATGGAATAAGTAGTTATGACCAAATTTTTTTATCTCGCTTTTAGAGTTTCCTGTACACCGGTTATCTTCAAGTATTCCTATGACTTCATTGATGTATCGCGTATATTAGACTTCAGAAATTTGTAATAGGTATTATTGGTCAATAAGTAGGGTAGACTTCATTTTTTTAGATTTTTTTCTTTATACACTTTGTCAAAGGAGGTAGGATATTGATAAAACGCTATTTTCTCTTCGGTGGCATGCTACATGGACGTCTTTTGGGTTATTATACTTATTCATTCCCTCACGGTAGGAGTTCTGAAAACAGTTCAGTCCCTAGAATTACTCTGTCACTTTGCAGTCATTAAAGTCATTTCAGATAGAGCAAGCCTGCATGCATCAGTTCAGTTTATTATACTGGGCACGATCAGATGGTATCAGCGTTATACCATTCTCCTGTATCTGATAAAGTGGAGACCTGTAAGTATGTGGATGCAGGTACAAACACACGAACCATTAGCAATCTCAGAACAGAGGAAGTTGTAGGTTCTCATGTTGCTAGCAGAGATAAATGAATGTCTATGGAAGAGCATCATGATTTGTACAGCCACAGTGATACAGACTAATGCATGGGCATGTGAGGTACAGCTGTCTTTAAACAGAAGTATCAGAGTACCGAAGAGATGACCACATTTTCAGAGGGCGTGAGCACACAGGATTCATTCAGTTTTCTCACTTGAAACTGTCGTCGTACATTGTTACACAAATGGAAAACACTCAGGGATAACAAAAATATAACAACAGAAGAGTGATATATTGATGAATGATACAACTTTTAATATAACAGGAGCAGAATTTCTCACTTCATTTATGATACGACCTCGACCAACTTATCAAACCCTGCGTTGTATTACTGGGAAAAATCGTTAGAACTGTTACCAGCACAAAACCTAACGTTCATCTAGAACACCTTAAACTCTGACCTATTACACTCTTCGTACGTACTGATAATGCCACAAAAAGGATGAATTTCCGCAAAACAAATGTTCCAGCATATTCAAAATAGACAATGATATTACATAACGTTTAAAGGCAATTACACAAACAGTGCTGCCATGGTTCTAGTAAGAGCTTTTGCGCTCTGTTTCTGATTGAGACATAAAACCGCTCTTCTCCCCGAAGAACCAGTGCATCAGCTACCCATAAAGTGGAAAAGCCCATATGTCCTCTTAAAATGTATGTATGTTGCACGTCTGTTAAACCACTTGACCGATCTCAACCAAACTTGGCATACATATCCTTCAATGTGTGAGAAGAATCGCTGCAGGACTGAGAACCATCTACATATCAAAGAGGGGGTGGCTGAGAAAATAATTTAGTCAGCGATATGACAATACTTAGACTTTGTTTATCCAGTATATTTGAGAATGAGGGCGTTTAGTGACTTGCCACAACCTTTGCACATAATTTCAAATCCTTACGAAACTTTCTTATGATGACAGCCCCAACGAAATGATGAAAGGGATAAAGTTTATCGCTTATTACATTTTTGCATTTCATACAGTACAACAGCCGTTTCAGGAAAGACGTTTTAATACGAAGGTTGTCCAGAAAGTAAGTTCCTATCGGCCACTAAATGGACACCACGGTGAAAACCCGATGACGCTTTGGATCGACGTGTTGGGTAGTGTCTCTAGTATGACCGTCAATGGCATCAAGGTGCTCTTTTCACTTGTGAGTGTAGTGTGAGCGATTAAAGGTGCATAGAGCAACGATGTCTCGCGCCAAGTAGGAGGACCCGCTAAGAGGCTTCGCCGTAATGAATGCAACCCACCTAACACAACTGCCACACACTTGCTTCCTCATGCCAATTCTCAGCCGCACTCTGCAGAGGCAGTAAAGACACTCCTGCAGCCTTTTCGATGGGAAGTGTTCGATCACCCACAACACAGCCCTAATTGGCTCGTTCTGAGTATCGTCTCTGATCACATGAAACCCTCGATACGAAGACAACACTCTGGTGAAGGCTATGCGCTATAGACCAGCGTAGAGAATTATCTGAAAGCACAGGCGGCTGCCTTCTATGACGATGGTGTTGGAAATTGGGTACAACTCTCTGACAAACATCTGAGCGGCGATTATGTAGGAAAGTATCTGGAAGGTATTGCTAACTCTTGCAAATAAAATGTTTCTGATTTTCACTGGGATTTCCATTTAATGACCGATCGGAACTTACTTTCTAGACAACCCTTGTAGAGTACTTTTCACTGCATACTGTATTCATGACACATTTTGCAGAGAGTGTTCACACAAACTCTACTTGAAAAATTACATCATTGCAGGACACTTAGTATAGGAGATACCAAGTCATAATCAGTGAGCTGGTTAAGAACGAAACTGCAGCGTGAAATTCGCTAGAGATACAAATGAAATATATGTGAAATATACGTAACATGTACACATGTAGACAAATCCGCAGGTGAAAAGTTCCTCCTATACCAATGGATTGATTTCAACTAAACATGATGCACATACAAGTTACCATCGGGAAGTAAATATTGTGGGAGCAGAAACCAGCAACATCCCATTGTGTTGGAGATGACAACGTAGAGAGGGAAAGAGGAGGATGAAATGGGCAGACGGGGAGGGGGCTATTGCGCTGCAGAAAGATGTCATGGGCACAGATATGAGGAGGAGGAGAGGGACATAGGAGGACAAGGCGGATATGGACAAACAAACGGAAGAGGAAGAGATGGACACAGAGAGTGTGGCAGAGGAGATGTATAAATGAAGGAAAGAGAAGAAGAGGGAGGAGGAGACGGGCGGAAAGGTGGAAAAGGAAGAAGGATGGATCGAAAGAGTGGGGAGGAGGTGATGAACAGAAAGAGGAGGGACAAGGAGGTTGACAGGGAGAGGGAGAGCAGGAGATGGACTAATAGAATTGGAATAAATACATACTTGGGCAATGATGGATGCTCAGCTGCTAGTATTAATAAAGAACTAAATGTTGGAACGCAAACTACGATTTTAAACTGGTAATAGGTTATAAGAATTCAACAATCAATACAGAATTAAGAAACAAAACAACGACTTCGTGGCTAAGGTTTGTCAAATATTTTAAAAATAAGAAAATGTAGACTGTGTAATAAACCACAAAACAACATGTCATGAGACTGATCCAGAGTCAAAATAAGGAAAAATTCATGATTAATATTTATAACGGAGAGGTGGCTACTGCGCTGCAGAAAGATATCATGGGCAAATCAAAATTCTCTTAAGGCTTTCTCCAGCCACTGCTAGGCAAAATCAGTGCAGGCCAGTACACCATCTAGCAATCATAATGACAGGGAGAGAGGCGATACTGCTAATATTGTGGCACACCCCGGATAGTATTGTTTCACCTGTCCGCCCCTGGTAGATGAGTGGTCAGCACTACGGAATATCATACGTAACGGCGCGGATTCGATTCCCGGCTGGGTCCGAAATTTTCTCCGCTCAGGGGCTGGGTGTTGTGTTGCCCTTATCATCATCATTTCATCCCCATCGACACGCATGTCGACGACGTGGCGTCAACTCGAAAGACTTGCATCAGGCGAACGGGCTACCAGACAGGAGGCCCTAGCCACTCGGCATTTCCATTTCCATTTATTGCTTCACCTGTCTCTAGCGTGAAGTCGTATTCCCTAATTCAGCAACATTACATTACTGATCAGAGATCATAACTTCATTCTGACTACACAGAACGATGCCGCAAGAAAGAGTAAATGTTCCGTAAAATTACCTACCATCCCACCGACATGACTGAAAAGCACCAAGATGAAGCCCTGAAATCCACAGTTGTGACACCGGATAGTGGCAAAGAAGCTGGTAAGCGCAGAAAATGAAGAGAAATGTGGCCATCCTTGGCAAGGCATAACGTCATTCTCTTAGACAGTAACAGTGAGCCAGCAGTGATACCGACTGCCTGATATGATGCCTACAATTCACTAGATGATTTCTAACTTTCAGAATGCTGCATGTCTAGTCAACCAAACCTGGTCACGTTGAGCTGTCTTCATCTCATCTATTGATGGGACGTCTTTAGGACCTCCTCGTATGATGGCTTGCTGAGAGTTGAATTGAAGGTGTTTGTCGCAAGATCCACTTGTCAATGGATCCGGGAGGAACACTAATGGCTCCTACCCCTAATGTACACCTGTGAGCAGACTTCAGCATCCACGGCCTACCTATGATGGAGAGGACTGCCATACCTCTGTGCTACTGGCTACATCCTGTGCAGAGTTGCTGTAGTTTACTTGGACTCAACAGTTCGATGTTCCCGAGACTGCCCTCGTAACCAGCATCTGATGATCTTATGGGCGACCCTGCTGTACGAGTTGTACCTGCCACCCGCAACCCTGCGTGACATCACAGTATTACATGAACTGCCACAACAGAGATGACGGCCACGAGAGAGCACTGAGTACCCACATCAGCTTGTTCTGCTCTGCATGCTTTTTTTGCAGCATTCTTTACTGCTGTAGTGGAGATCATTCAGTTGTAACGGTTGATCGGAAAAAATAGATGTCTTAATACTGCACAGAGCGGATACTGTCTGCCATCACTTTACTCCATACTTCTACAATTGTAAGGGTCTCAGGCCCTGCCCTTAAGGTACCCATACACAGGTGGACCAGTCGACCAACTTGTCAGTCCCGTTTGCAAATGTGTGGGCTAGGGGCTCACTTTCAGGGCCGTCGTATAGGTGCATCTGTTTGACCAGCGAATCTCTTATCTGCTAGCCTCGACCACTACCTCCCAGCACACAACCCGTCGGTGCAGGCAGGTAGGTCCACCAAGCAGTCGCCATTTCCACACACACTCGGAGGTGTCAGAGAGCGATTCGGCGAGCGAGTCGGGGCACTGTTCGGGCTGTGAATGGGGAGTCTTACAGTTTGATCCACGAGATACACGGACGTCCTTTCTGGGTTGAAAGAAACATACCCGTTAATATACACATCCACGTGATTGCTCTGCTATTCACAATAAAGTGCCTGGCAGTGGGTTCGATGAACCTCCTTCAAGCCGTCTCTCTACAGTTCTACTCTCGAACGGCACGCGGGGAAAACGACCACTTAATTTTTTCTGTGCGAGCAATGCTTTCTAACGTTTTCGCAATTGGAGGAGAAAATTGGTTATTGAAATTTCATAGGAAGATCCCGCCGGAACAAATAACGCCTTTGTTTTAATGACTGCCACTCCAATTCAAGTATCATTTCTGTGACACTATCTCCCCTATTTCACGATAATACAAAGCGAGCTGCCCTTCTTTGTATTTTTTCGATGTCGTCCGTCAGGCCCACCTGATGCGGATCCCACACCGCACAGCCATACTCCAGAATGGGGCTGACAAGCGTGGTGTAAGCAATCTCTTTAGAAGACCTGTTGCACCTTCTAAGTGTTCTGCCACTGAATCTCAGACTTTGGTTTGCTCTACCCACAATATTATCTATGTGATCGTTCAAATTGGTTCAAATGGCTCTGAGCACTATGGGACGTAACATCTGAGGTATCAGTCCCCTAGAACTTAGAACTACTTAAACCTAACTAGCCTAAGGACATCACACACAACCACGCCCGAGGCAGGATTCGAACCTGCGAACATAGCGGTCGCCCGGTTCCAGACTGAAGCGCCTAGAACCGCTCGGCCACACCGGCCGGCAATCGTCCCAATTTGGGTTATTTGTAATTGTAATCCATAAGTTCAAAATGTTCAGATGTGTGTGAAATCTTATGGGACTTAACTGCTAAGGTCATCAGTCCATAAGCTTACACACTACTTAACCTAAATTATCCTAAGGACAAACACACACTCACGCCCTAGGGAGGACTCGTACCGCCGCCGGGACCAGCCGCACAATCCATGACTGCAGCGCCCTAGACCGCTAGGCTAATCCCACGCGGCATAATACCTAAGTATTTAGTTGAATTTACAGCCTTCAGATTTGTGTGACTTACCGCCTAATCGAAATTTAGCTGATTTCGTTTAGTACTCATGTGAATAACTGCACACTTTTCCTTACTCAGGGTCAACTGAAACTTTTCGCACCATAGAGATATCTTATCTAAATCATTTTGTAAGTCGTTTTGATCATCTGATGACTTTACAAGACGGCAAATGGCAGCATCATCTGCAAACAATCTAAGACGGCTACTCAGATTGTCTCCTATGTCGTTAATATAGATCAGGAAGAATAGAGGGCCTATAACACGTCCTTTGGGAACGCCGAATATTACTTCTGTTTCACTCGTTGACTTTCCGTCTATTACAACGAACTGTGACCTTTGTGACAGGAAATCACGAATCCAATCGCACAACTGAGGCGATACTCCGTAGGCACGCAGTTTGGTTTGAAGACGCTTGTGAGGAGCGGTGTCGGAAGCTTTCTGGAAATCTCAAATTATGGAATCAATTTGTCATCCCCTGTCGATAGCACTTATTACTTCATGAGTATAAAGAGCTAGTTGTGTTTCACAAAAACGATATTTTCTGAAACCGTGCTGACTACGTGTCAATAAATCGTTTTCTTCGAGGTACTTCTTAATGTTCGAATACAGTATATATTCCAAATCGTACTGCAAATCCAAGTTAGTGATATAGGCCTTTAATTCTGCGGATTACTCCTACTATCCTTTTTGGATATCGGTGTGACTTGAGGAATTTTCCAGTCTTTAGGTACGGATATTTCTGTGAGCGAGTGGTTGTATATTATTGTTAAATATGGAGCTATTTTATCAGCATACTCTGAGAGGAAAATTACTGGTGTACAATCTGGACCGGGGACCTTGCCTTTATTAAGTGATTTAAGCTGCCTCGTTACTCCGAGGATACCTACTTCTATGTTTCTCATCTTGGAAGTTGTTCTTGGTTGGAATTCAGGAATATTTACTTCGTCTTCTTTGGTGAAGGAGTTTCGGAAAACCGTGTTGAACAACTCTGCTTTAGTGGCGGTGTCGTAAGTGACTTCACCGTTGTTATCGCGCAGTGAAGGTATTGATTGCGTCTTGCCACTGGTGTGCTTTATGTATGACCAGAATCTCTTTGAGTTTTCTGTCCGATTTCGAGACAGAATTTCGTTGTTGAAATTATTAAAAGCATCTTTCATTGAAGTACGCGCCATATTTCGAACTTCTGTAAAACTTTGCCAATCTTGGGGATTTTACGTTCTTTTAAATTCGGCATTTTTTTTTTTCAATTGCTTCTGCAACAACGATCTGACCCGTTTTGAGTACCATGGGGGATCAGTACCATCACTTATTAACATATGTGGTATATATATATATATCTCAATTGTTGTTGATACTATCTCTTTGAAAACAATTCACCACTTTTCTACACTTACATTATCAGATCGGAAGGAGTGAAGACTGTCTCTTAAAAATGCGTTAAGAGCATTTTTATCAGCTTTTTTAAATAGATATACTTTGCGTTTCTTTTTGATGGTTGTGGGTGTTAGGTATTCAGCCTAGCAGCAACTGCCTTGTGGTCGCTAATCCCTGTATTCGTCACAATACTCAATATTTGTCCAGGCTTATTTGTTGCTAAATGGTCAAGTATGCTTTCGCAACCATTTACGCTTCGAGTGGGCTCATGAACAAATTGTTCAAAACAGTTTTCTGAGAAAGCGTTCAGTGCAATTTCCGATGACGTTTTATGCCTACCGCCGGCTTTAAACGTATAATATTGCCAGCATATCGAGGGTGGATTCAAGTCACAACCGACTACAATTGAATAATCGTAGTATTTATTTGAAATGAGACTCAAGTTTTCTTTGAACTGTTCAGCAACTATGTCTTCTTAGTTGGGGGGTCGGTAAAACGATCCAATTAATAGTTTAGTCCTATTGTCAGGTATAAGCTCTACCCATACTATTTCACATGAACTATCTACTTCAATGTCACTACAAGGCAAACTACCTTTGACAGCAATAAATCCTCCACGACGAACTGTATTTAATCTATCCTTTCTGAATACTGTTAGATCGTTTGAAAAATAATTTGACTAAACTTATTTACGGCTTTAGCCAGCTCTCTGAACCTACAACTATTTTAACTTCTGTGCTTTCTATTAGGGTTCAAAATGGTTCAAATGGCTCTGAGCACTATGGGACTTAACATTTGTGGTCATCAGTCCCCTAGAACTTAGAACTACTTAAACCTAACTAACCTAAGGACATCACACACATTCATGCTCGAGGCAGGATTCGAACATGCGACCATAGCGGTCACGCGGTTCCATGCAGAAGCGCCTAGAACTGCACAGCCACACCGGCCGGCTTTCTATTAGGGCTTGGAGCTCTGGTTCTTTCCCAACACAGCTATGACAATTTACAACTACAATACCAATCGTTTCTACAACTACCTTACTGTGCTTTACCTGCCCACTTTTAGACAGACGTCCCTTTTGTGGTTCCCGGAGACAGTCTAAAAACCTGTAACCATCTAATGTGTGTAGTGGACTCCTCACCTATTAAGGGGAACCCAGGAACCCACCACCTGATGGCGCAAGTCAAGCTGCAGCCTACACTGTCACAGAACCGCCTGAGCCTCTGATTCAGACCCTCCACTCGGCTCTGCACTAAAGGACCACAGTCGGTTCTATCGACGATGCCACAGATGGTGAGCTCTGCCTTAATCTCGGAAACATGACTTTACCATTTTCGCTAGCCGCCCAAAACCAGACAGAATCTGCTCGGATCCAAAGCGACACACGTCACTGATACCGATATGGGATCTGTAAGGACCCTTTCCACATACGGAATGACTCCTCCATGAATGCACATGGAGTGCACGCTGGTTTCCTTCCCCTCCTTGGCAGCCATGTTCCTAAGGGGCCCCATTACGCGCCTGACGTTGGAGCTCCCAACTACCGCCAAACCCACCCTCTGCGAATGCCCAGACCTTGCAGGCCGAGAAGCTTACTCTGGAACAGGGTAGACGACTGCATCCGGCTCAGAGACATCATGAGCCACAGATAACGTCCGAAGCCTGTTCGTCAAACGAACCGGGGAGGCCCTACAATCAGCCCCTCGGAAAGTTTGTCGCTGCCTGCTAGACTTTGGAATGGTCTCCCACTCGAACACAGGTGAGGGGTCAACCTCAGTGCAGGCAGTACCCAGGCAGCCTCAGCAGTGAACCGATCGGAGAACACATGGGACGTGCCCAACGTCCCTCGCATCCCCGCGTTCGATCCCCCACAATGACACCCCTTGGTAGCAGCCTCAAGCTGTGTGACGGAAGCCAAAGCAGCCTGGAGCTGTGAGCGAAGGGTCACCAACTCAGCTCGCATCTGCACACAACAATCACAGTTCCTATCCATTACTGCAGTCGCTTGTGTTTGAAGCTCGTAGAAATATGTAACAAGCAAACGGTATACTAGCCTTACTAGTAGTAGGAACTAGCAGTGCTGCTCTTGCTGACGGTCTAATATATGAGTCGTATCTCGCAGACAGATTGGCATCGTCGAGGGCAGTGCCACCGTAAGTGGCAAGTCACAGTTCAGCAGCGTTCAACCTTCGACGATGGGACACATCTCGAGCAGTTCGTGACGAAGAGGCTGGGGGGCACGCCGGCCTGCAGTTCTCCGGTCGCAGCTAGTGGTTTGTTGGGCCAACGTCCCGTTTCTTCCCACACGTGCCATAGTCTCCATTAGCATGGATTCGTTCAGCTCTCGCCCCTGTGCTCGTGGCAGATTTCCCGTATGTTGTCCTCCAGTAGGGAAATGTGGTATCTCAGCCGGCGGCTCCTGGCAATTAATCGTGCCTGCTGTAATCATGAAGTCCACAGCTCGTGGTCGTGCGGTAGCGTTCTCGCTTCCCGCGCCCGGGTTCCCGGGTTCGATTCCCGGCGGGATCAGTGATTTTCTCTGCCTCGTGATGACTGGGTGTTGTGTGATGTCCTTAGGTTAGTTAGGTTTAAGTAGTTCTAAGTTCTAGGGGACTGATGACCATAGATGTTAAGTCCCATAGTGCTCAGAGCCATTTTGTAACCATGCGTGTTGCTTAGGTCCTTTCACTCTTCGTTCTCATCTGCTGCCGGTAATGACAGCGCGTCTGCAGACATGTCATTTATATATATCTAACTGAAACATATTAGCAACCTAATCATACATAGAACAAACGTATATCTGAAATCACATGCAAACTGAACAAACAGTTTCATTGTGTGAGCGGCATTTGCACTTTACACTTGATCCATTACACTAAATGACATTTATACGAAAAAAATTTTGAAAACTTTCTCGTTTCTCGTCACAAGGATAACGACACAGACATTTAATTAAATACTAGATGTCGCAAAATGTGATATTTACATCAAAAAATTGTAAACTATTTTTTCGTGAATTGTAATAAAAGTAACAAATGATACTTATCACTAGCCACTAAGGAAACACTAACACAATTCGTATAATATCTACTGTGACATCTCAAAACTGTCGTATCATTTTTCAGACTAAAACGTCTTGAACCCTCCAGGGTTAATATCTACCCAGATAGTTCCTCCTACGATAACATGTAATTAGCCTACGCAACAAGCTCTAAAGAATTAAGAGAACAAGAATCTATTGAATTCGGTACAATAACTGTCCTACTGCTTTTGTTTGGGAAACCTCTTTTTACATATATTTACCTCTGATTAAAACCACGAGAAATATGCAATACTCCATGAGGCAAATTATTTACCTTCGGTAACTTCGTGTTTCGGTACCGCGTCTTCATCGTGAATTTACATAACATCAGACAGAAAACTTCACACTGAGTCACCGTAGCAAATAACCCTTTTTGGAATATAATACACAGAGTAACACCCGTCGTTATTGGCATAATAATCATAAATATTAAAAAAAACTTTTACGTATTTGTGATCAACTCATTATGCATAGGGCTTTAAAGTCTTGTAATAGGAAAAATTTTACTTTGTCCTTAGCATATGATTCTCACTTTGTCGTCCTACCTCTTTTCAGAACAGTCAGAAGAGTACCTGATTTTCTCTTCACTGTCCTTAAATTGTATACCTGACATGTGATCTCAAAAATTCTCTTCCTTGATACCCACTGTGACACCTTACCTGACGCGAATTTTATTTACCTACTTCCATCGCTTTTTCAGTCAGCACTACGTCTTGCACAGTAACTGGATTTCGGTCTGAATAGTCTCCCCTTCAACAAATTTCCTTCAGTGTGGTCCTCCAATGCATTCCTGACCCCGTGAGATCTGTAACGTACATAATCATAAAGAGATGATATGTAGAAAACCAGAATAACCAACATTCCAGTGTTTCCGAGCATTAACATTATCATTCAAACGTCTTTAAAGTAAACACAAACAAACACTTATCAACAGATCATTCTCAAAGGCCATCCATACCCACAAATTGACTCCCCATTAGAGAAAGATAAAATGTTAAATAGTTTCTCATTCTTATTCATTTCCTGAGCTCGTCATCCTATTGCTTATCCATTACCGCTATGAATCTCAAATGATCTTTCAATAATTACTTCGGGATTACACTTCATCTTTCACCATTTCCATTACATTTATTCATATTATACAGGGTTATTACGAATGATTGAAGCGATTTCACAGCTCTACAATAACTTTATTATTTGAGATATTTTCACAATGCTTTGCACACACATACAAAAACTCAAAAAAGTTTTTTTAGGCATTCACAAATGTTCGATATGTGCCCCTTTAATGATTCGGCAGACATCAAGCCGATAATCAAGTTCCTCCCACACTCGGCGCAGCATGTCCCCATCAATGAGTTCGAAAGCATCGTTGATGCGAGCTCGCAGTTGTGGAACGTTTCTTGGTAGAGGAGGTTTAAACACTGCATCTTTCACATTACCCCACAGAAAGAATTCGCATGGGGTTAATTCGGGAGAGCGTGGAGACCATGACATGAATTGCTGATCATGATCTCCACCACGACCGATCCATCGGTTTTCCAATCTCCTCTTTTAGAAATGCGGAACATCATGATGGAAGTGCGGTGGAGCACCATCCTGTTGAAAGATGAAGTCGGCGCTGTCGGTCTCCAGTTGTGGCATGAGCCAATTTTCCAGCATGTCCAGATACACGTGTTCAACCGTTTCTTCGCTCACTGCAGGCCGACCCGTTGATTTCCCCTTACAGAGGCATCCAGAAGCTTTAAACTGCGCATACAATCGCCAAATGGAGTTAGCAGTTGGTGGATCTTTGTTGAACTTCGTACTGAAGTGTCGTTGCACTGTTATGACTGACTGATGTGAGTGCATTTCAAGCACGACGTACGCTTTCTCGGTTCCTGTCGCCATTTTGTCTCACTGCGCCCTCGAGCGCTCTGGCGGCAGAAACCTGAAGTGCGGCTTCAGCCGAACAAAACTTCATGAGTTTTTCTACGTATCTGTAGTGTGTCGTGACCATATGTCAGTGAATGGAGCTATAGTGAATTTATGAAATCGCTTCAATCATTTGTAATAGCCCTGTACCTTACCTCCGTTTATTCTGCAAGATCAGTCTCAATTAGCTTTCTTCCAAACCTATAGCTACACAAGCCTTGATTATGTCGGAGCTTAAATGGCAGAAAAGAGTAGTTTCATTTTGCATCTGGTATTATCACTATCACTGCGTGTCCCCTTTCACAGGAACAAACTTCCTCCCTTGCTCTCTCACGTGGAAACACCCACTGGAAAAACAGAGAAATCGAACGCCCTCTGGACCTGAGCAAACATCCACAGAAAAAATTCACAAAATGTCCTTAAGGAACAAAAACAAAAGAAAAACCTAAAAGAAACAACAAGTGAGTTCTCTGTCGCGAGGCAACCTCCACGTGCAAAAACACACAACACTCTAACGCTCTCTCGGTTTCAGCAAACCTTCATGAGAAAATCGCACAAAGCGTTCTTAAGTAACGAAAAATTAACATTAAAGGAAACAGCTCCTCCTCTCCCTTGGCGTGAACTCAAACTCCAAGGAGTCCGCGGAGCTATACGTTAATCTGAAAAACATAGCTAAACGAAATATATTCCTTAAATCTACTCGCTCAAATTCAACCACGAACCAAAACAAAAACACAATAATCTAACAAAGCATTTAAGTATGGGGAAGCCTACAGTCCTCTCCTCCTCCTCATTAATTTACAACTGAACACGTAAAACTATGCCATTTGAACCTCTGCTGCGGAGGAATTCATAACTAAAAAAAATTCAGTTTAAGTAATCTCATGTCCACCGCAATCCCATCTTCCCCAGGAAAGGTAGGAAAATCTGCAGAATGTATGTGTAATTGTCTCCGATGGGACTGACATTGTTGCTTGCCGAAAGATACAATATCACGAATACAGGTCAGGGAGGACCGTCATGCCCACGTGAATAACTACAAACAGGCCCAAACAAGTCGGCGGAAATATGTGGACGGCAATGCAGACAAGTACCAAGCACTCGCCTACACTCTCGCCTCTCTCTCTTCAACCAATGATAACGAAGCTCCCACAACCATCCTCATTTCTTAACGCAAGAGAAATAGCACGGGCAAGATTAGGTTTCTTCAGCTAGCGATGCAGGGGGGGTAGAAAGAGTAAGAAGAAGACAGTTCAGCTAACATAACACAATATTAAACACACAAATACTGTAATATTGTTATTTTGCGACAGTGCTGTAAGAGTCGTAAATAACTACGGAAAAATGCAAATGTGTACATTGCTGTTAACGTCATTTCGTCCTGTTCATAGATTAACAAATACACATGCTGGAAAATTAACAAATTGCACTTTTTAAAACTATTGTTACAAATAACTTTTCCGTGAATTATTCCGTCACTTGCTACAGAACATTATTTACTTGTAAACTGAGTGCACTTAACATAAGTTCGCACTGACTTACCACTGTCTAACTGCTGGCCGCATTTACGAAACGTTACTGTGGAACCTCAGAAAAATACATAATTCGAAAGGTCTTAACTGATTGTTTTCCATGTTAAGATACGTATCAACAATTTTCTCAATAACAAAGCGGAACAACATCAAAAATTTATCTACGATTCAGCATAATATAAAATTAAATTTAGCACTTACATTACTACAGCACATAAACAATGTTATGGATGACCCTTAATATTTCCACGATCACACTGTCATGTAAATTCGTGTAAACTATGGTAAGTGACACCCCATAACTTTGCTTACTTGCATAAAGAAATATTCACATTTACCTTATTTGTACCGAGTTTTGAAACGCATTTACGTTGGGGAACATATTCAGGATCTTTATCAGAGGCATTGTTATACACACCACCCTCAGATTCTTAAAACCGCCCCTGAAAAGTATTTTCGTTTAATGAACACTGCACGCTCTGCTACTACTGTCTGCTACGTTTCTGACACTTTCCGCTGTTAACATGCACACATCCTGACATAGTCGCCATTAGCGAGAATGTGAAATTAGAGACAGAATTAGCACTTCACGGTTTATCGTGTAACTGTAATGTAATATGAATGAAGTATGTCACATACCATGTTTTGAATACAATAAATCTGTTTATTATCCACTGTGTCTTGTCGTTGTTTACAGCCGAGGTATTCATTTATTTTCGTTTCGGATAAGGCATGTTGCAGCAGGAGCAGACATTTCGTAGCAACTGTCAATTTCTGTCTAATAAATGTTTTATATACTAATTTATACTGCAGTGTCACTATACGTAAACAAACTGATTATTCTGTGTGTGACAGGTTGGCGCCAAGCACAACTCAATTGTCACTTGGTTTTGAACAGTTGGGTCTAGATGTATTGTGAAATGAAAACAATTTGATATATACATACATGAGTTGGGTAAGTGTGGTCTGCCTGGCCAAGAGGGCGACAACATTCTCGAGCTTCTGACAAGCAGTGCTGCTCATAGCAGAAACGAGGAGCTGGTCAAGAAGAGACAGTGGCTGATCAAATGTTTAACCAAACCTGATAAACTACCGGGAAGGCCAACCCAGGTAGCAGAACAGGAGATAGTGGTCGGAGGTCAGGAATGACCAGCTCCATCATGGCGCCTCAACAGTGACCATGTGCACTGGCCTTGTGAGTTCCCGCAACAATGAAAACGCATCACTCAGAAATTAAAGTTTATGAATCCATAAAGTTACATAATAGTGTGGTACATCAACGACAAACCTCAGAAAGGTAAAGACTAGACAATAACTAACAATAACTAAGACTCATCAAAGTGTAGGATTCCTAGCTTTGATGATAAGTGCGACAGGGGTATGATATGAGAATTCAGTGGCAAACTTTACGATTATTAACAATTTACAGACAAAAATAATCTTTTTTTCTAAAGTGTGGAACTTCTGAAAATGTTTGCTATAGACTACAGGAGATAAAATTGACAGAGGCAATCCCCTATCAATAATTGAAACTTCTGTAAGATACGGAGTGACTGGATTTAGTCATTGCTCACCTTAAATGTACCACTGAAATCGGAATTTCATCGTGAAAGAAATAGCGATCATAAATTCGATCACCTAAAACATATCTGAAAAATAGAGCTAAGTCAATATAACACTCCCCACACAAAATCTGTTGCCCTGCCTTTCCATTTCCTAATATAAGATCATAGTGGTTTGTAGCTCCTAACTCTGCTTTAGTGATTACTTAAATAAGACATAATATAGGTGCTTTACATGATTCGGATCTACATCTACGTCTACGTACATACTCCGCTAGCCACCAAGAGATGTGTGATAGAGGGCACAATTCACGTCATAATCATGTATCCGCCCCGCGGATCGCGCGAGGGAAAAACGACTGTTTGAAAGCCTCAGTACGAGCTCTAATTTTCCTTGCCTTTCAGTGGTGCTCATTGCGCTATTTGAAAGTTGGTGGTGATAATATATGCTCTTCATCCTCCCCGAAGATAGGATTTTGGAATTTAGTGAGCAGCCCCTTCCTTTTAGGGCGTCGTCTGTCTGCAAGTGTGTTGCACTTCAAACTTTCTATGAGATTTGTAATGCTCTCGCGATGGCTAAATGTACCAGTCATGAATCTTGCCGCTCTTATTTGGACCTTCTCAGTCTCTTGAATCAGACCCATCTGGTAAAGGTCCCATACAGACGAATAACACTCTAAGTATTGTAAGTAGTTTCCTTTGTTGAAGGACTGCGTCGCTTCAGGATTCTAACAATAAACCGCAATCTAGAGTCCACCTTACCCGTTACCTGTGTAATCTGATCGTTCCATTTGAGATCGTTTCGAATAGTCATATCCAGATTCTTGACGGATGTTACCTCTTCCAAAGATTGGGCATTTATTTTGTACTCGTACATTTATGGCGATTTTCGCTTTGTTATACGCAGTAGGTTACACTTACTGATATTGGGAGATAATTACCAGTCATTACACCACGCATTTATTTTCTGCAAATCCTCATTGATGTGTTCACAACTATCGTGTAATACTACTTTCCTGTAGACTGCAGCACCTTCGGCGAACAGTCTAATGCCGCTGTCAAAGCCATCAACAAGATCGTTTCTGAAAATCGTAAAAAGCAGTGGACCTATTACGCTGCCCTGGGCCACACCTAATGTTACGCATGTTTCTGTTGAAGTTTCCCCATTTACGACAACGTACTGCTCTCTGTCTGTTAGAAAACTTTCTATCCAACCGCATATGTCATCGGATAGACAGTAAGCGCGCACTTTTTGGATCAAGCGACAGTGCGGAACTGAGTCGAATACCCTTGGAAAGTTGAGGAATATGGCATGAGCCTGGGAGCTGGTATCTAGAGCCTGTTGTATATCATGCACTAAGAGGGCCACCTGTCACTCACATGACCGCTGTTTCCTATAACCATACTGGTTAATGCAGATGAGCTTCTCAGGGTCTAGAAAGGTCATTATGTCTGAACACGAAATATGTTCCATGATTCTACAACAAATTGATGTCAGTGAAATTGGCCGGTAATTATGTGCATCCGATTTTCTACTCTGTTTATGGATTGCTATGACCTGGGCCTTTCTCCCGTCCTGTTGAACTTTCCGCTGTCCCAGTGATCTCTGATAGATGACTGATAAATATGGTGCTATATTTGTAGCATAGTCAGCATAAAATCTTACGGGGATACCGTCTGGGCCAGGTGACTTCCTGGCGTCTAAGGATCTTAACGGTTTTACAATCCCAGATACACTCAACACTATGTAAGCCATCCTTGCGTTTGATCAATAATTGAAAGGGGAAATGGTGCCGCAGTCCTCTACCGTAAACGATTTTTTGAAAGCTAGATTTAGAATTTCGGTGTTCTGTTTATCATCATCCGTTACATTACCCGTACTTTCAGCAAGAGAAGGTACTGAATTATTTGTAGCGTTCATAGATTTCACTGACGACCAAAATTTTTTGTGGCTATTTTTAGAATCTGCAGATAAAATATTGCTCTCAAATTCGTTAAAAGAATCTCTCATTGGACTTTTGACAGCTGCTTTCATTTGACATAATTTCTGTTTGTCAACGGGGCAATGGCCATATTTAAAACGTCTGTGCAAAATTCTCTGCTTTCTCAGCAAGTTCCTAATATGTTTGTTGAACCATGTTGGATCCTTCCCCTCCCTTATATTTTTGCTAGGCACGTATTTCTATAGTACGTGGTGGACAATACCTTTAAATTCGGACAAATGATTCTCATTTTCTTTGTGTCCTGCGGTGAATGCTTGGAGCTGACTGTGAAGGTATTCATTAATAACACTTTTATTTTATTTCCCAAATAAGAAAACTCTACGCTGTTTCTTCAGTTTTTTGTGCAACTTCCACTGACACAAAAGCCACAACGACATTATGGTCGCTAATACCTTCTTCTAGATTAACTTCCTCAAAACGATCAAGTCTGTTTGTCGCCAAGATATCTAATACGTTCCCATCTCGAGTTGATTTTATAACCAATTGCTCAAGATTGTATGTTGAGAGAGTTCCCAGAATAACTTTACACGAGACGTTGCTTCTCACCTCTGTGACATAAACGTGTGATTTTCCCATTCAATGGATGCCAGAGTAAAGTCTCCACATATAACTAAACGATAACTTGGAGATTTATTTCCTATGTATTCAAGACTTTCCCTGAAACGTTCTGCGACGTTTGTTGAGGATGCTGGTGGTCTATAAAAACAATCTAATACAATGGTCACTCCTTGACTGATTGATAGCTTTATCCAGACTATTTCACAGTCCGACCCGGTATCGATCTCAACTGCGTTTAAACAGCTTTTAACTGCAATGAACACACCACATCCCTCAGCATCAGTCCGATCCTTCCTAAATATTGTCCAATCGGAGTTCAAAATTTCACTGCTATTTATGTCTGGTTTCAACTACATTTCGGTACCTGATACAATATTGCCATTTCTACTGTTTATTTTGGAGAGTAACTCGGGGATCTTGC
Source organism: Schistocerca piceifrons (assembly GCF_021461385.2). Lineage (NCBI taxonomy): Eukaryota > Metazoa > Arthropoda > Insecta > Orthoptera > Acrididae > Schistocerca > Schistocerca piceifrons. The sequence continues at coordinate 43,531,315 of NC_060149.1, read as the reverse complement.
TACAGACACTTCGACCACTTACTAACATGAGATGTAGCATATTTAAATCCTATTAGTGATATCGGAATTCTGGTTATTGAGGTAGACGCGTAGGAAACGCCTTATTCTTGCATATGCCACATGGACATGTTAGGTATGATGAACTTTAAGTAGTGACCAAATGTGATTTTTATGGCTACCGACAGCGGTACAAGCGCGAGGACTCTGTAAAATGTAGGTACGTCATCATGCAGTCTACGAGTGTTATTGATACGAAGCAGTTTCCCTGGTATGCGAGGCGCGTTAGACACACAACATAGAGTCTGAGGAATTGTGCGCAGTTTTGAACTCTTAACTCCTTCGTGTATACTCATGACGGAATTTTACGTGGATAAGCTGGACTTAGGTAATTTGTGGACAGTATCAGACTCTGTTACATTTCCGTAGTCTTATTGAAGGGAGAGTAGGTAAACCTCGAAATACCACTGGGAACTAGAAGATGGTAAACGCAGTTCTAATTGATGTAGTCACTAAACAGACAGTTAATTTTTTAACAAATAAGTGAACATTTAGAGCTTGGTATTGCTTGAAGGAATTTTCGCATTCACATGGAGTACATACCGACAAGCTGTTCCCAATTAACGTAGATTATATGAAACAGGATGTCGGCATGGAGTTAGCAGAAGTGAAATGAGAGAATCTACTGCTGGGTCGTTATGAACTGGCATAGAGAGCGAAATGTTTCAGTGCAGCAATACAGTAAGGTAGCCATGTACCGAAAATGGAAGTGAGTTTATGGTGGATAGCCTTATTAACACTCCGAATATTTTCTCAACCATAAGGGAGAAGTGGTGATAAAAAAAATTGTTAATATCCAAGGCCAGTCATGAAACACTTCCTGATTTATCCGTGTCGGGAGAACATATACGGTAAATGTGGAGCGGCAAAAGCATCCCTTATGGCGCTTAAACAACGTTTAGCGATAGATCGTCAGTGGGTTTTACTTCAGTTAATAACATCCAAAATATAAATCATTAAACAGTGTTAAACATTACTTTTAAATATTACATTCAGTTCCTTTTTGCTTACGTTCAGCATAGTAGTTTTACTTTTCATATTTATTATGGCCACTGCTTTGTACGTCTCTAGTACCTTTCTCACGCTACAGATGGTCTTTAATATGACATCGTGTTACTAATGAAACTTTTTATTACTTTTCATAATTTTGATACTCCTTAAAATTACGGCGGGAGGGCGAAGATTCCACGAATCTTAAAAGAATGTATAATGCGTTTGAGACATTGTAGTCAAGAAAGGCAGGATTCGGTTACGATTATGGACAGGGCCGTACTCAGTTAGTGTTGGTTCTCTTTTGCAATTACACACATTTATTTTGTAACGGTAATTCCAGACTCAGCAATAAATAAGCATATCCCACGTTATTAATGAAGCAATAAACTATTGTGTAGTTAATAGTGCTTTCAGTGCGTTACAATTTACCAAATGGGCATAAAATACAGACACAGCAAATAATGTTTTAAAAACAGGCCAATGTGATCCCAATTAGAATTTCAAGTCAAGTAACCATAATCACGGCTGAAGGCCTTTACGCCAAAAACGGCAATAATAAAAAAAAATTAACAAACATGCTGTAAAACAGGAATGCAATAGTAAGGTTAATTTAAAAAGACAGGCAACTGATGACCAAACAGGTGAGACAAATGATGGTAAACTTGGTAGCACAATCATTTGAACCTATTGTAACGCCAACAATTGCAATTATATAAAAAATTTAAAAAAACATACAGTAAAACAGCAAATACAACAGCAAAAAATTTAAAATGACAATCAACTGATCACCAAACAGATGAGACAAAAGATGGTAAACTGGGTATCACAATTATATAAACCTGCTGTAACGCCAAGAATGGCAATTACATAAAAAATTTAGAAATACACAATAAAACAGGAAATACAATAATAAATCACAACGGTCAATAACAGACGGAGCACCAGGAATCGCCCTCTGAGAAGGTCTGGCAAAAAACATTTTCGAGAGCGATGAGAAAGGCAACCAAGAGTTGCATTCACTTCACGATATGGTAACTCAGATTCGTGGCAGTCTTACGAATGACTTATGATAATCTTGCTGAGGCTACCTGAAGTCCAATAAACCAAATGCAAAGACGTAAAAATACGCAAAAGCCGGAACCGGCGGTCTGGACTCCGCCTGCAGAATACTGTGCTGAGAGTGACTGGAACGAGAAAGGAATCACTACCACCAGAGTAGAAGAATCACCAACCAAGCAACAATCAAGAAAACTGTCAAAACTGCACGCCTCACCGGACAGCAGCGGTAAGGCGAGGAAACGTACACTGCCGTTGCATACACTAGCCCCCAGGGCAGGTAACTGGGCCGTTAGCGGCCACGAGGCAGGAAAAATACCGCTGGTTGAACTTAACAAATAGTAACAAACTGAACGCAATAAATAGTAATTACAAGTCCAGGAAAGTAAATCAGATCCGCCTTCTCCAAGCACTCCACTCACTGCTCTTCGCCTCGGCAACACTACGAGCAGCAACACGAAACCAAATCACTAGAGAATCGCAAGATCTCACACTGGTGGAAGTTTCTCCACTTGAATCCAAATGCACTCAACTTAAACTTGCAGGATCCGGTTTACGACGAGGTCGTGCACCGTCATGACCACAGGCCTTCGATCCGGCAGTCCATGCGGGCCGCCAGTGGTCCCGGCATGTTTTGCAACTGCGCGGACCTGGCTCCTCCTGAGTCCCCAACCACTGACAAGACCCGGAAGGACCACGACGTCGCCCTAAAGATAGGGCCACAGTTACTACATATCGGTAACCGCCGCTGCTGCCACTAGCGGACAGGCAACGCTTGCGAAACCAAGGGGGTGACAGTCAACACTAGAAAAAGACAAACAACCGCATCCATGTCTACTAAACGATACGGTCTGGCCTCCAACAGAGGACAGAAACCTACAAACAGCACCAACGTGAGCTGCAGCACGGCTCAGTGTTAGCTCATGTGTTGCTCCAACTAATAAGAGAAGCTCATGTTACACATGACTTTCTGCTTGTGAAATGCGAAATAGACAACAAAAGTATATATAAGTGAAAGGTACCGTACTGAACTTAATACGGAATTAAATCAAAATCACATATAAAAGTCACTATGATCAGCTTGATACCAGTGTCTATCTGAAGTGTTACAAAACAAAAAAGACAAACAGATGATTGCAAGCTTTCGTCGATACTAGTTCGCGAATCATCAACAAAGTACACCCAAGTGGAGACACGGAAATCACATTGATAAAAGCACAGAAAAAAATGGAAGGATGAAGAAAGTGTCGCACAAAGTTTTTGAAACATAACTATTTATTTTCTCCAGAAGATATATACATACGTTTGTTATTATACGAAGTATTACAAAAAAAACTGAACTCTTCCTGAGTAAAACCGAATTTTGCAGGTCTGCAATTGTTGAATCAATGTTATAGAAAAATGATTTGCAGAACATCTATTTATAGTCTAACCTGCACATAATGTAGGCCATTCTTTCTCCATGCAGTGTAAAATCTAATACCTTTCCACTTTGAGATTCTGGGTCTCGCTCTTGAGAGGAAACTAGCACCAGAAACTCCAATCTTAATTCAACATTCGCAAGGCACCAGAACTGGGTAAGAAACAAAATACAAATTAAGAAAATATAAATATTCATCTACTACAAGAGTTAAAGTGGTGAGTATTGGTTAAATAGGTTCCAGCGGTAGATGCCACCGCCCGCCAATATCAAAACTTCCATTCAGAGGGTTCTTGACACCGGCATTCAGCATAAACGTTTGGGAGTGAATGCCGCCTTTGTAATACATTCTGGAATGCCTTGAGGTGAAGTGTCTTTCCGTATGAATAGAATGTGCTGCTGAGAGTCGCCGTTCTGCGTAGAGCGTAAGAGAATTCTAAGAAAGGCCGTTGCTGACTGAAACCTGCGGCGTATTCACCTGTCAGTCAAGTACCAAAAGGTGCACGGCTAAACTCCGTACCGTTCCAACATGAATCTAATAAACTCTGTAGCCTTGCAAAATGTTTAATAAATCAAAATGATAAATCACATGAGTCGCAATGTCAAAAATTATTGAGAGAAATACGTCTTACGCAGAGACAGGCAGTGGATGAGTACAATCCATCGCGTCGCTCCTTAGAAGTTCTGATGCTGAATCGGAAACAGTTAAGGAGAAAGTTACAACAAAAATGGTGTTTTTCATCGTGTCGTTCATGTCATTGTAGTTACAGCCTATCAGTGGGATATGACATTATGCACCAAAGTCATGCGTGAAATCTATTTTCATGTACAGAAGTTTCTCTTGATAAAAATTCATATCTGCTAATTATATTATCGCTTTGTTCCATTTTTGCTGGTCTGTGAAAACAATTTGTGCCTATTGCATAGTATGTATGTTGTTTCCAAAACCCCGTCGGCAATTCAAATTTTGGTTCACTGTGGCTATCGTAAGTCGCCTGACTCTAGTATGTGTATGGTTCCTACGGAAACGACACGGTGGCCTTCCGTCTAGAATGACACCGCCGTAGATGTGTCACTCAGTCGTAGACTTCCTTCTTTCCTGTTTGTCAAACGTATGAGGCTACTTTGCGACAGGTACGCCGTTTGTGAGAACAATTTATAGGCAAACTGTGAAAAAAATAGACATTGTGTACATATCTCTTTACAGATACGCAGATCCTCAGAGCGCAGCATTTATTAGTTGGCAATGGGTGCAAATAAAAAGAAATGAAAAAAGTGAATACCAAGCTAACTACTCATAAGGAAACCAATCCCACGCCAGACAGATTAAACCCACTAGTTTAACGTTTCGAGGAAATCCCACAGTTCAAGCTAACACGGACATTTTCTGGAGCACATGACATGTTGAAAGCTTGCTTCACGCCACAGAGAGAAGGGCAATGAAAGGTGCAAGTGATACTACTCCTAAAGGAGAGAGGATTAGGATAGTCTGGCCCTCTGGATAGCTCGGAGCGAAATAGAAGGCGATAGCCGGCAGGTTGTGTCCGATTTATCACTGACGGCCGCTAAGTTGCGGTGAGACAGCCCTCACCGGATTTATTGTCAAAGATTATATGTGAGTTATCTTCGGCGAACGGACGCTCCGACGGATTCGCGGTGGACGGCCGGTTAATACATTAAGGGATTTGTGCTATCTGTACCTGCCTCGACTGTATTATAAACTAAAACACGCTGTCAGGCTAAAAACCGCCACGTCCCTCGCACACGGCCGCGCAGATCTTCGCGAAAGGAAGCACATCCGCTATAGCGAAATAAAGCAGAGTGCCGTCAGCAGTCAGAAACAAAACACAACAACTGCGTATTTGGATTTATAAATAGCTCACAATTTTTATTATTTCTGGTGGTTGTGAGCTTAAGGCGTAGTTATTAATACGCTGTTGAAATACATTATGGAACTGAATTTCTTTACTATAAGCCCATGAAATCAGTCCTATCCAAACATACATACACTCAAAAAACCACCCTCTTACCCATAGCACATAAAATTGTTTTCAAATTAGTGTTAAAATGTAAATTCACTAACAGAACGGACTAAACCTGTGATTTGTTGTGTTTTAAGGCTAATTAATCACTTTGTTTAGTGAAGAAAAATTAACCCACCTAGAATTCTATTAGTTACGAATGGTAAAATACGAATAGTTAATGATATTGAAATTTCCTTGTTTTGTTTAGCCCTAGCAATACCAAGGCATTTTTCCTAACGCTTAATAACAAGGCGGGTGGCTGGGGGCGGTGGCGGAGGAAAGGGGATAGTTTGTGAACAATACAAAAAAGAAAAACAAACAAATTTCGTTAAATACGTTTTGCTTTCATCAACAATATACTTTTATATTTTTTGAATAGCTAATGATGAATAATTAGGGTACAGAACCTGAAAATACCTTTCAGCACGATCTGAGCAACACAAATGCATTTAAATGATTAAATGGAGTTGAGGGTACTTTATAAACACTACAAAAAATCCAAAAAATAGGAATTTAGTTAATGGTAGTTGATTTTCATTCACATCATACTTTTTAAAGAAATACAGATGTTCAAGAAAGTTCCTGAACCAGAAAATATGAATTTAACCTTTGTTGTAAAAAGTGATATTCGCTACTAAGACTTAATTTTTTGGGTTAAGTTTTGCTGAATAATTTGAAACAGTTACGGAACGTGTTACAAGATGTGGTGTCACCGCCAGACACCACACTTGCTAGATGGTAGCCTTTAAATCGGCCGCGGTCCGTTAGTATACGTCGGACCCGCGTGTCGCCACTATCAGTGATTGCAGACCGAGCGCCGCCACACGGCAGGTCTAGAGAGACTTCCTAGCACTCGCCTCAGTTGTACAGCCGACTTTGCTAGCGATGGTTCACTGACACATTACGCTCTCATTTGCCGAGACGATAGTTAGCATAGCTTTCAGCTACGTCATTTGCTACGACCTAGCAAGGCGCCATTATCAATTGCTATTTATCTTGTGATGCATGTACCATCAGACCGATGTTCACCAATTATGGATTAACGTTAAGTATTCCAGAAGCTACGTACTATTTTTGCTACTATAAGACCCTGACCTGTTCCAGACCTCACGCCAGCCTGCGTGAGCTAAACGCGTGCCCTTTCGGCTTCCTCCTAGTGGCTTGGCCGTCTTGCCAAGTCACAACACAAGAACTCAATAAAAACAATAAACATTTCTTTAAAATTTTAATATAAGAATTCCCAGACTAGATTATGATGTTTTCAAAAGGTGGGCACAAAGTACCCTCCCCACTTGATGTTGCGAGGATTAATACCTGTTACTGACATGTTTATATAAATCATTCCAGGGAGAGGAATGTGAACCACAAAAGTAAAAATTCTTACTTATAGATAACAGAGTAATAATTTTGAAGACCCAGAGAGCCATTAATGCTGATAATGAGTACGTCTACATTTCCCAGCTTGAGCTTAATTCAGGCACTGTTTAATAAATAAGAATTTCTTACATTTTGTACTGAAATTCTGAAAAATGTACCACCACCAACTACAGATTAAAACACATATAATTGAATTTTAAGTTTGTCTTACGGGGCTACTACGACGGAAAAGTAGAGTGTGTATAGCAGCGTAATAGAATGAGATAGTGGTCGCTGCTGCATGCCCGTTGTAAAACTAACGGACGTCAAAAGCCAGGCAAGCGAGAGTTTGACATGTGAGTTCATGCCTGAAAGGACTGTTAAATGCTGACGTTTCAATACTGAAGATTTCCTTTCAATACAATACACTCAAAACAAAACAAAAAAAACGACGTACCATGAAAGAACTATCCAAATGCGACGGTTAGCCGTAGATGCCACGTGTCTTTTACGGATATAGACAAACAACTGATTCCGATTTCAGACACATGGAGCTTTACTAATTGAGCTCGTCAATAACGCGATGGTCCACATCTAAACCTTGAGAAAGAAGTTACTCGAGTTCGTATTGATTGATAGAGTGGATGCATCTCCTCCTGGCGCGTTAGATCGTCAAATCTTGAGCTAGTTGGAGGGCCCTGTCGAAACTGCTCCCAACCTTTTCAGTTGGGGAGAGATTCAGCGACCTTCTGGGCCAAGATAGGGTTTAGAAAGCACCAAGACAAGTAGTAGAAACTCTCGCCGTGTGTGGCCGGGCATATATTGCTTAATTAAAAGCTCAGGACAACTCGCCACGAATGGCCGCAAAACAGAGCATAGAATATCGTCGACGTATAGCTGTGAGGTAAAGGTGAAGTGGATGACAACAAAACGGATTGTCATGTAACTTGGATTTGAGTGCTAAATTTTTCATAATGTATGACGGGTTGTGAGAAATTGTTCATACTGTCCATTTGCATTTGCACAGTTACGTATAAGACGTACTTCATTGTTAAATACAGTTTTTGTTAATTAACTTAACTCACCCAATAAACGTTTTATTGAAAATGTAGTAGACTGACATTTTTTTAGTTTTAATGTTCTTCAGTTCATAATAAAATGTACAAGCGTCAGGGTTCAGTTGCTATGCATTTAGTTAGTGCCGTGTGCAGCAAGCGTGAGCAAAGGCAGGGATCCGTAGCAGTAGTCAGACGGGGAGAGACGTTATCGTAGACAGACGTGAGTGAACACAAGTGAGATACGCTCATGTGTGCAAATATTAAAAATCCTTACTTAAATCTGAAGGGTATTAAGATTAAAGATAGCGGTTTTGGACGATAGGAAAAGTTGTTTCCATAGAGCGAATTGTTGGAGGGCAAGACTTCGTGACTGAATTGATGACAACGTGGCATCAGCGTAACCAGGATGTAATGGCGAAGACATGCAATGACTGCCAGTGCGGTGATGTGATGATATCATCCAGCCGCTACTCCATGCCATCTATGGTATCTCAACTTGTAACAACGATAGGCAAGGCAGAAAAGCAGTGTTAAACAATTTTCAGATCTGGTCAGACAACGCCTGTCAGTAATTTTAATTTGGGATCAATTTAGTAATAATATAGAAGAAGTTATTGAAATTCTTATGAAGTTATTTCACCATTAACAACATTAATCTTTCCTAAAGTAAATTCAGCTTAAAGATCAGTTTTAGTATTGAAGTTAATTTGCAACTAAGTATAAAGATAAAAACTAGTCATCTTAAAAGTCATTAAATTACGATGTTACATGCTCCTCCAGAGAAGCACTAAAATTGTAAATAAAATATTGTCGGCTTTTTATAGGTCATTTGCTTAAATTATCTTTCAGTTAATTACAAATGATATTGCAAGGAGTTAATTAAAGTTAAAACGAATTCAGTGAATTTTTTTATCAAGAATAGCATTTTATTACATTAGTAGCAATTGTACTAAAAATCTTAATATTTCACTTCACTTTTCCATCTTGCATCTGAGTTTACAGAGAAACAAAATGTCGTTCAAACACCCAAATTTTCAGTCACACAAGATGTCAGTAAAGTCACGTAAAGTTTGCTAAAATTAATTCAAGTTTGAAATGTTAATACGTTTAAGTTTCTTTCAGAAACCTGGAACTAAATTTGCTAGTTCGAGCTGGTGACGGATCTTTGTATAGTTACTTAGTTCGTTAAAGGTGACAAATAATTGTAATTGATCAATGGTCTCGTCGGGTAATGTGAGTTATTTGCTGTTACGACGTTTCATTGGGATCCGAAACGCACTGTAGAATGTGTAACATACAAAGTGGGACTATATAGGAAACGTATGACAGTGCTCTACCTAGAACTGAACCCCCAATGAACGCTGTGCTTCAACGACAAAATTTGAATTGCAATTTATTTTGTGAATTCTCCGAATTAATTTTCTGTTGGAACACGTCTCAAAAACTTTATTGTTTGCTGTTTGGTAACAGTGTCAGATATAGTGGGAATTCAGTGTGTAGTATTTCACTAATGCTCAAATGAGTGAAATGATAGCGAAATATTTTGTAGAACGCACAGAACATGGTCGGCCTCCAGCGTTTCCGAGAACGAGTACCGTATGACCGGCTACGGCAGACAAAAATTGGAGAGCACACAAGTACAGAATTACTGTGTGGCTGCCGATTCTACCACATTAAAATTTCAATAATCGACTAAATTTCGTTGATGCTAGCAATATACAATGTCCTTTGACAAGATTAACGGTAAAAAGAGCCTGTTTTACTTGAAGTTACAGGGACTGAGAGTAAATAAACTCCACTCACATGGTGACAAAGTGAGGTCAAGCAACGCAATTTGTGTTCCTCGTTCAGGGTACAACTCTTTACCAATTAGCATTATTGTGCAGTTGCACCTGTAAACTGTATGGAAGGACACACTCTTTTAAAATTTGAGTGTGCCTCAGTGAATTTACAATGTAACTAACCATCAGTTTCGTAAAGTTTGGCGTTGTAAAATAGATACAAAAGTTGCTAAGGCCAGAGTTTCAACATGTAAAACAGCAGCACGCGATCATTTAGAACAGTTAAGCAGTATGTACTTGAGTGTGTGAAATTTCAGCCAGGCACGAACGAGAGCAGCCCAAGATGGTGTCAGGTTGTATTATACCAGCCAAGCAATTAACGATCGATCATAAGTTGGCGGAAGACAATATAAAACAGAGAGACAATTTAGAAATCAGTTGTTGGGTGATGTTACCATCAGTGAAAACAGAAAATTTCTCGTTAGTGGATCTAGATGATACAAGTGGAATAGATAAAATATTAACTGGATCTAAGCTCATTGGAAACATGGAAGAGCAGTTTGGTCAAGTAAAAATTAAAACCATATCGAATGTAGGAACCGAGGCGGTACAGAAGGATATCCGTGTCGGTTTTGTGATTTTGTCAAGCAATGTGGCGGCTCAAATTAATAATATTGGTATGTGAAGTACTACCAAAATGAACAATCTGGATGCAGATATCACTAATTATATGGAGCTGGTGGAAGCTAGCACGAACGCACAAATAGTACAAATGAACACTAACATGATACAATCGCAGACAAAAATATGTACTAACCTAGATAAAAAATTTTTACAGAAGGAAACAAACATGACGAGACTGAAAAATGAAATCGATACCTAAATGAAAGACGGGTATATTAAAAAAAGAATCACGATATCCGATTTGGATACGTATCTATCAGAAAATATTGACGTGAATTTTGCAATTTTGACTACACATAGTTAAGTATAGCCAAATTAAGCAAGGCCATAAAGAGTGTGAAGGCTGATGTAATTAAAATTCAGACCAAAGTTGCCAGAATTGAGGAAATATTCGAATCGGAAACTGAGAGACTCGAGGGAGATGTGGAATCTCTTATTCAAAAGAAACTGTTGGTTATTGCACCTGCAGTAAGGAATGATATTTCAGACGAAACTCAGGCTGAACCGGAAGCGTTATGTAAAACACTGAAGAGTGTGAAACAAGTCTACATTCTTCCATACGGCAAAAAGTGACAACTGTTCGTTATTAGCTGTTATTGTTATTTCAGCAGGTACAGAATCAGACATCAACAACTAATACACTTTCAGTAACATAAAGTCCACCCCCAGTAGCTGAGTGATCAGCACGACTGAATGTCAATCCTAAGGGCCCGGGTTCGATTCCCGGCTGGGTCGGAGATTTTCTCAGCTCAGGGACTGGGTGTTGTGTTGTCCTAATTATCATCATTTCATCCACATGGATGCGCAAGTCGCCGAAGTGGGTCAAATCGAAAGACTTGCACCCGGGGCCGGCCGCTGTGGTCTAGCGGTTCTAGGCGCTCAGTCCGGAACCGCGGGACTGCTACGGTCGCAGGTTCGAATCCTGCCTCGGGCATGGATGTGTGTGATGTCCTTAGGTTAGTTAGGTTTAAGTAGTTCTAAGTTCTAGGGGACTGATGACCACAGATGTTAAGTCCCATAGTGCTCAGAGCCATTTGTACCATTTTGAACTTGCACCCGGCGAACCGTCTACCCGACGGGAGGCCGTAGTCACACGACATTTTAGTAACACAAAAATCTGAAATTTTATGTAAAAAGACACGTCAGAGCCTAAGAGAAGACAGTGAAGTGGGCACCCAACTAACTTCATGATAAGCTGTGAACGTGTATTACCCGTAGAAACGTCTTACATTGAAAACATAAATTTAGTAACTGATTTGCTGGCATGAAATTCTAAGCATTGGTGACTGAATCTGAACGTACAATTTGCCGTTCTCCAAATGTAAAAGTAGGTCTCAGGAAGATTTTTGGTCTGTCCAGAAACAGGAGATGTTGTGATGAGACTTTGTTGTCACCAGAATGCCAGAACATGGGGGTGGATCTGTGAAAGAACATTGTGAATCACGGTTTAAATGATTCGTGAATTTAAATTACAGAAGATTCAAATCTGTGACAGCTTTGGAACCCTGGAATAACATGCCAGACAATTCCAAGCGATACGTAGGAAGAAAGCACTACAATTTTGAAGAATTGGAGCGAAACTCTAACCGAAGAGAATTCGTTGACCGTAATTGCCATAAACGAGTTAATATGAATGAATCACGAGTGATGAGAGGAAGAGTCGAGAAGGTTATTCCGACTGGGATAGGGGAATTTTCATTGGTAACAGGATACAAAATGAACTGGGAAACCAAGAGTTGCACAGGTTGAGGTACTAATACATGCATAATGGAAGAAAAGGCCCAAACTTGATAGTATGTGGTTTACAAAGTACTGGGTAGAGAGAGTCGGGTGAGAACATTAAGTGTCGCCCGCATGAAGAGCACTTCCAACGCCGAAACTGCAAACGAAGCAATGTCGAGATACAGACAGAAGAGAGAAAAGTACAAACGATTGTTAGTGGAGGTCAGGAAATGGTTGAAGATCGTGCAGAATCTAGGGCTCAAAGTAGGGATGCTAGTATGGTTTGAGGTCCGAGCAGATTTAGTGAGGGAAGTGCCCAATAAGTTGCATGTTGTAACATGTGATAACAACACAGAATGCAATTAGAGGCAGAAAGTGAGCAATGTTCAGGAAAACAGAAAATTTAGTCGAGAAGTCGACAAACTGGGGTAAAGAGAAATCACGAAGCAACAGGAATCAGTAAAACGAAACGTGACACAGAAACGCAATAAAATTCAGGGATTACTCCAGTCACTTAATATTCTCAACAACTGGGGAATCAGCCTGCCAAGAGTCCGACAACTTCCACATAAGAGACTAATTCCAAGCTGACTAGGCAAATACTTGAGAGCCATTCCAATTTCATTAGGTACGTAGCGCATAACCAACAAAACGAAGGGTATAACGCCAGAGAAGATGAGGTATCTAAAATGGTAAGAATTTATGCACGTCACAGTATTTTAGTAGACACCCTACATAGATTACAACGTCCGGAGGAAGACAAGGAAGATTCGCGTAGCAGTCACGATAAGTTCATTTTTCCTGACAAAGAAGTCAGTGGTATTGATTTAAACCTGCGCATATTGTTCAGAGTAGGGGAGGGGCAAGAAGAACAATTAGATGATCATTAATCGGTTTCATCAGAAATGAAGAAGATGTGTATGGTTCTGATGGACTGTCGACAGAGGAAGATGAGGAGGGGTAAGAAATATACACACTAACAGCATAAATCATAGTGTTAATGTGAGCTAAGGGAGATAAACAAAAATCCGTCCGGAAAACAATGAAAATATATTACATGAGGAAGCATCGAAAACTGTGGTGAAAAGACACAACCAAAATGATACCATAAGGGAGGATGTGGTCTTAGAATGTGTAGACACAGTGCTACGAGTGAGGGCAGAGGAGTATGTGAAGTTGAAGTGGAGGAAGAAGCACGCAGATAAGACTTACAGTATAAAGACGGGATAGACATCACGTCAAGAAATTTCAGTGTAAAAGGATTAGTTATGGGAACATAAACAAAACAGAAAGGAGACCACTAGGATGCAAGCCATTGTTTCCACTGAAGTTTATGCACAGAGAATGTTTGTGCTTTTCGATACAGGACAGCAAATAAGACTCATTTCGAATACCTTTCTGGAAATGATAAGGCACAAACCAGGAACTGAAATAATGCTAATGGTGGGTGTTAAGGGCATACATGCTATAGGAAAGAGTAGCAGACCGATAAAGTATGAAGTATTATTACATTCTCAGGTGCAGAGAGAGATGATGAGCTATGTATTTATTGTGGTACCAGAATGAAGTGCTATTAGAGGAGAACCAGCGGAACTGTTTAATGTATGTACAGAAAGAGAATTCTGTTTTCAGAACGAGGTACGATTGGTAATCATTGCAAAAGATGTTGGATGACGATGGAAAGAGCCCAACTTAGACAAGGTGTAGGTCAAGCAGATGCGTTGCGTGATTTCTGACTGGTAAGGAAAGGTAGTTCAGTATGAACATCATTTAGAAATTACTGACAATGAAAATTTCTTCAAGACACCATATAATAATCCATTAGCTAAAAATAAGTAAATAAAACAGAATAAAACCCATGTAGCGCACTTGGAAATGCGTCATTCACTAGAACTGTGTGTAATATAAAGAAGTAACGTATCTTCTAACAATCCCTTAGTAATTGTTGGGATAAAGGATGGTATCATGCATGTTGTAAAAGATGCACGTGTATTGAAGAAATTGTCAGTAGGGAGACTGCCTCTCTTGAGAATATGTAACATCTTTCGCAATGATTCAGAGGGGTAATATTGTATACTAAGGTCAGATCTGGTGATGTATATGCTGGGAACACAATAACATTGCATGTAATTTGTGAAGGGATACTATACTTAAAAAGAGAAGTAGGTGAGGGATACGGCGAATGTGTTGGCCCTCACTCTACATACACTCCTGGAAATGGAAAAAAGAACACATTGACACCGGTGTGTCAGACCCACCATACTTGCTCCGGACACTGCGAGAGGGCTGTACAAGCAATGATCACACGCACGGCACAGCGGACACACCAGGAACCGCGGTGTTGGCCGTCGAATGGCGCTAGCTGCGCAGCATTTGTGCACCGCCGCCGTCAGTGTCAGCCAGTTTGCCGTGGCATACGGAGCTCCATCGCAGTCTTTAACACTGGTAGCATGCCGCGACAGCGTGGACGTGAACCGTATGTGCAGTTGACGGACTTTGAGCGAGGGCGTATAGTGGGCATGCGGGAGGCCGGGTGGACGGACCGCCGAATTGCTCAACACGTGGGGCGTGAGGTCTCCACAGTACATCGATGTTGTCGCCAGTGGTCGGCGGAAGGTGCACGTGCCCGTCGACCTGGGACCGGACCGCAGCGACGCACGGATGCACGCCAAGACCGTAGGATCCTACGCAGTGCCGTAGGGGACCGCACCGCCACTTCCCAGCAAATTAGGGACACTGTTGCCCCAGGGGTATCGGCGAGGACCATTCGCAACCGTCTCCATGAAGCTGGGCTACGGTCCCGCACACCGTTAGGCCGTCTTCCGCTCACGCCCCAACATCGTGCAGCCCGCCTCCAGTGGTGTCGCGACAGGCGTGAATGGAGGTACGAATGGAGACGTGTCGTCTTCAGCGATGAGAGTCGCTTCTGCCTTGGTGCCAATGATGGTCGTATGCGTGTTTGGCGCCGTGCAGGTGAGCGCCACAATCAGGACTGCATACGACCGAGGCACACAGGGCCAACACCCGGCATCATGGTGTGGGGAGCGATCTCCTGCACTGGCCGTACACCACTGGTGATCGTCGAGGGGACACTGAATAGTGCACGGTTTGTCCAAACCGTCATCGAACCCATCGTTCTACCATTCCTAGACCGGCAAGGGAACTTGCTGTTCCAACAGGACAATGCACGTCCGCATGTATCCCGTGCCACCCAACGTGCTCTAGAAGGCGTAAGTCAACTACCCTGGCCAGCAAGATCTCCGGATCTGTCCCCCATTGAGCATGTTTGGGACTGGATGAAGCGTCGTCTCACGCGGTCTGCACGTCCAGCACGAACGCTGGTCCAACTGAGGCGCCAGGTGGAAATGGCATGGCAAGGCGTTCCACAGGACTACATCCAGCATCTCTACAATCGTCTCCATGGGAGAATAGCAACCTGCATTGCTGTAAAAGGTGGATATACACTGTACTAGTGCCGACATCGTGCATGCTCTGTTGCCTGTGTCTATGTGCCTGTGGTTCTGTCAGTGTGATCATGTGATGTATCTGACCCCAGGAATGTGTCAATAAAGTTTCCCCTTCCTGAGACAATGAATTCACGGTGTTCTTATTTCAATTTCCAGGAGTGTAGAAACGATATTTGATCATTTTCACCTTCCTCATGGTCCCTGTAAGGTAAACAAATGTACCAAAGAAATGTTTGCATGCCCTTCAGGTTGAGGAAAGGGTAAAATCATGTCACCCTTACAAAAAGCCAAAAGTGACAAACGCAACCAATTGACGGCCAATGCAGGCAATAAACTCAAAGGAAGAATTTGAAATTGTGACTGTGGCCACTTTAGATCCACTACCAAAGACAAAGGGAGGTTTCGTTTATATATTCATGACCACAGACCCATTTTCCAAATACGTAGCATTGTACCCGATAATTAAGACTACATCTAAGGTGGAGTACAACAAAATGATTAGTGATTATATTCAGGATATAGAAAACCTGAAGGGGATACTCTCGGACAACGGGGTGCAGTTCTGCTACAAGCAGTGTTGAGAAGGACTAGCTAAGCAACAAGTGGAAATATATCAGCATATATCAGCATACCATCTGTAAGGCAGTCTGTCACAAAGATACAAGAGGGAGGCGGGCAGGTTGTGTAAGAACTACTGTAATAGGTACGACAAACTATGTAGAATATGTGGGGATGATTTCGAGAAAATTATCATTTCGCTAGTAAGCGAGAGCACTGGTTTCACTCCGGAAGAGTTCCTGAAAGAAAGCAAACTAAAAGTTTGGTACAGGAGCTACTAGACTTTTCTACCTGGGAGGAAGTAGATATCAATATGAAAAATACAATGCTCAGGAACAAGATGCGAAAGCAAGCTAAGGCCACAACTCATCATGACGAAAACAAATTAAGATGCAAAAATTTAAGATATTAGACCTTGTGCTTGTGAACACACATGAGAAGTCCAGTGAAAGAAACACTGAATAAGCAACGTTAAATTATAACAGAATGGACAATTCAAGATAGTGAAGATTCCAAATGTAAGTGTGTACTATCTGGAGCTCCAAATAACAAGCAGATGCGTGGATATCAGGAGTGTAGTTGACCTAAGAACTACGAAAAACGAATTCAGGCAAAATAATGCAGAGATAGTAAAACTAATGAAAAATTAAAATGTTTAATGAATTAAATGTTAAGTATTAACAGGAAAAAGTGAATATTATGTTCATGTGTTTACTTTGTAGTCGATTAAATGTGCTTTTCATGTGTAATCACATTCTAAAAGAGTACTGTAGGTTACAGAGCATCCAGAGCCAAAAATCAGTATGCCTACATGAGAAATTGTGCTTCAAGTTAAGCCCTGAGTATGGAAAGTAAATGAATTCCAGAATCTAGGGGAAAGAGTGAGCAAAAGACTCATTCAAAAGTAGTGGAGTTGAAGTGGGAGGAAAAGTACAGGCAGAAAGGTGAAAGACACTCAAAGAGTGCATCGCCCACCTGAGAAATTTTATGTTCAAATGTATATACAAGATCTGGAAACGTTTATTACCCGTATCTGTGAGACAATATGTGAGTTAGTTAAGTAAAGTTTTAATAACTTGAATTTATGGCCAACAGCCGACGGAAAAAGGCGGAGAAAATTATGTTGTAATGTTTTATCAAAATTTTCTCTTTGTATAATAACAAGTGTACAAATTTGTAGAGTAAGATATATAAAAGTTTTGATAGATACACATTAAAAAAGTTCTGCATCACTTCTGTTCCGTGAGTTCCAGAACCTGTACAGGAAATTGGAATAGAGATCAACATAAACATCATTTCTAACCTTTTCATTGCTCATCAAACCACACATTGCATGTTGTACAACCATACAGCGAGACCTTCAGAGGTGGTGGTACAGACTGCTGTACACACCGGTACCTCAAATACCCAGAAGCACGTCCTCTTGCACTGACGCATGCCTGTATTCGTCGTGGCATACTATCCACAAATTCATCAAGTCACTGTTGATCCACACTGTCCCACTCCTCAACGGCGATTCGGCGTAGATCCCTCAGAGTGGCAGGTGGGTCACGTCGTCCACAAACGGCCTTTTTCAATCTATCCCAGGCATGTCCGATAGGATTCATGTCTGGAGAACATGCTGGTCACTCCAGTCGAGCGACGTTGCAATCCTGGAGGACGTCGTTCAAAAGATGTGCACGATGGCGGGCACGAATTGTCGTCCATGAAGACGATTGCCTCACCAATATGCTGCGGATATGGTTGCACTATCGGTCGAAGGATGGCATTCACGTATCGCACAGCCGTTACGGCGCCTTCCATACCACCATCGGCGTACGTTGGCCCCACATAATGCCACCCCAAAACAGCAGGGAACCTCCACCGTGCTGCACCCGCTGGACAGTGTTTCTAAGGCGTTCAGCTTGATCAGGTTGCCGCCAAACACGTCTCCACGATCGTCTGGTTTCAGGCATATGCGACACGCATCGGAGAAGAGAACGTGATGCTAATCCTGAACGGTCCATTCGGCATGTTGTTGGGCCCATCTGTACTGCGCTCCATGGTGCCGTGGTTGCAAAGATGGACTTCACTATGGACGTCGGGAGTAAAGTAGCGCATCATGCAGCCTATTGCGCAAAGTTTGATTCGTAACACGACGTCCTGTGGCTGCACGAAAAGCATTATTCAACATGGTGACGTTGCTGTCAGAGTTCCTCCGAGCCATAATTCGTAGGTAGCGGCCATCCATTGCAGTAGTAGTCCTTGGGTGGCCTGAGCGAGGCATGTCATCCGCAGTACCTATCTCTCTGTACCTCCTTCATGTCCGAACAACATCGATTTCGTTCACTCCGAGACGCCTGGACACTTCCCTTGTTGAGAGATCTTCTTGGCACCAAGTAACAAAGCGGACGCGATCGAACCGCCGGATTGACCGTCTAGGCATGGTTGAACTACAGAGCCTTGTACATCCTTCCTGGTGAAATGAATAGAACTGATCGGCTGTCGGACATCCTCCGTCTAATAGGTGCTACTCATGCATGGTTAGTTACCTCTTTGAGCGGGTTTAGTGACATCTCTGAACAGTCAAAGGGACTGTGTCTATGATACAATATCCACAGTCAACATCATTCTTCAGGAGTTCTGGGAACCGGGGTGATTCAATATTTTTTTCGTGTATGTCTGTTTATGAGGAAAATATTGTTAGACATGTTATCCTATTGGAAAATGTCTAATTTTAAATTTGTGTTTTGATTCAAACGAGTATATTCTGT
The DNA here is from genome assembly GCF_021461385.2 of Schistocerca piceifrons. Taxonomy (NCBI): domain Eukaryota; kingdom Metazoa; phylum Arthropoda; class Insecta; order Orthoptera; family Acrididae; genus Schistocerca; species Schistocerca piceifrons. Next base: position 43,512,386 of record NC_060149.1, on the reverse strand, counting down.
ACAGTACTTCTTGCTGAACTACCCCACAAGGCTATTTCATTAACACGTGGGGCATACGTAACGGAACCTTAGTTTGAGTAATAAATTTTTCATGTCATGTCGTCGGGTGCGAGACACATTTCATGCCAGTGGAAGCCACGACACTTTAATACAGAATTTACTTCATATCAAAATGTCGATGTGTTACGAACAATTTTTGTTCATTAGTCAAACTCACTCAATACTTCTTTTGTTAGACATGTAATAGACTGGCTCTTCCTTAGTTCCAATGTTGATCATTTCGTAAAACAAAGTGCAAGTGTTCAGGTTGAGTGTCCTTGTAGGTGATTAGTGCCATGTGCCAAAAGCGAAATCAAAGGGACTGGAAGCAACAGTCAGATGGTGGTGGATACACATGCACGAACGCATCTGAGATCCAGTCCCGTGCAAAATAAGGTTAAGAGTGGTTATTTATATATGTGTTGCATTAAGATTGAAGATAGCTGTTTTTATGATAGGAAAAGTCGTCTCCACAGCGCAAACTGTCGGAAGGTAAGAATTTTCTGCTGAATAGATGGTAAAGTGGCATACATCTAAGTAGGATATAATGACATTGAACTGCAAAAAGGCGTATATGTAACAATGGCAACCGGTGCAGAGATGTGAAGGCATCATCCAGCAGCCATTCCAACCCATCTATGGCGTCTCAGGGTGTAACGACCAAAATCAAGGTAGAAAACTTGTGTTAAACAACTTTTGGATGGGTTCAGAAAACCGCCAGTCAGTAATTTTGATTTGTTATCAATTTAGCAGTAATACAGAACAAGGTATTGGAATTCTTGTATATATGTTTTACCTTAAACAGCATTCATCTTTCCTAGGGTAAATTGAATTTATATATCAGTTTTACTGTTCAAGTTTATTTGTAGCACAGAACTAAGACAAAAGTTTGTTTTTCACGTTATTAAATGAAGATGTTATATGCCCCTTCAGAAAAGCACTATTAGTGCAACGACAGTATGGTCGCTTTTCTGTACGCCATTTCTTTTTACCTTTGACTTAATTATAAAAGTTATTGCAAAGAATTAATTAATGTTAAAATGAAATCACTGTATTTTAGGACAAGAACAGTGTTATATTGGGAGCAACTGTACTGTTAACACTGAAATTTTGGTTCACTTCTCCATCTTGCATCTGAGTTTACAGATATACAAAATTTCATTCACACAGGGAACGTTTTACTTAAAAAAACAAGACAGCAAAGTCATCGCAATATTGCTAAAATTACTTTAAGTTTGAAATATCAATATGTTCACATTTCTTTAATGAAAGTGAAACAGAATTCATTCCTTCAGAGCTGGCGAGCTATCTTGGTACAATTAGTCAGTTGTTTGGAGGGAATAACTCCTCAGGACATGTTGAGATTGTCTGCAGTTACGGCTGTTGACGGGATTCCAAAACGTACAGGAACACGTATTACGTTCGACTGTAATGACTTTTATGGAGACTAGAAATCTACTCTGTAGGAATCAGCATGGGTTTCGAAAAAGACGATCGTGTGAAACCCAGCTCGCGCTATTCGTCCACGAGACTCAGAGGGCCATAGACATGGAATCCCAGGTAGATGCCGTGTTTCTTGATTTCCGCAAGGCGTTCGATACAGTTCCCCAGGGTCGTTTAATGAACAAAGTAAGAACATATGGTCTATCAGACCAATTGTGTGATTGGATTGAAGAGTTCGTAAGTAACAGAACGCAGCATGTCATTCTCAATGGAGAGAAGTCTTCCGAAGTGAGAGTGATTTCAGATGTGCCGCACGGGAGTGTCGTAGGACCGTTGCTATTCACAATATACGTAAATGACCTTGTGGATAACATCAGACCTTCACTGAGGCTTTTTGCGGACGTTGCTGTAGTATATCGAGAGGTTGTAATAATGGAAAATTGTACTGAAATGCAGGAGGATCTGCAACGAATTGACACATGGTGCGGGGAATGGCAATTGAATCTCAATGTAGAAAAGTGTAATATGCTGCGAATACATAGAAAGAATGATCATTTATCATTTAGCTACAATATAGCAGGTCAGCAACTCGAAGCAGTTAATTCCATAAATTATCTGGGAGTAGGCATTAGGAGTGATTTAAAATGGAATGATCATATAAAGTTGATCGTCGGTGAAGTAGATGCCAGACTGAGATTCATCGTGAGAACCCTAAGGAAATGCAATCCGAAAAAAAAAGGAAGTATGTTACAGTACACCTGTTCGTCCACTGCTTGCGTATTGCTCAGCAGTGTGGGATCCGTACCAGATATGGTTGCTAGAAGAGATAGAGAAGATCCAACGGAGAGCAGCGCCCTTCGTTACAGAATCATTTAGTAATCTCGAAAGCGTTACGGAGATGATAGATAAACTCCAGGGAAAGACTCTTCAGGAGAGACGCTCAGTAGCTCGGTACGGGCTTTTGTTGAAGTTTCGAGAACATACCGTCACCGAGGAGTCAAGGAGTATGTGGCTCCCTCCTACGTATATCTCGCGAAGAGACCATGAGGATAAAATCAGAGACATTAGAGCCCACACAGAGGCATACCGACAATCTTTCTTTCCACGAACAAGACGAGACTGGAATAGAAGGGAGAACCGATAGAGGTACTCAAAGTACCCTCCGCCACAGACCGTCAGGTGGCTTGCGGAGTATATATGTACATGTAGATGTAGGGTGTTTTAGGCAGGAAGTGCGACTGTGTACAAAATGTAGAGTGGTGGTGTTACTAGGAGTAAAGCCCCCATCTACTGTGTGCTTCAGTAACAGAGGTTGTTTAGCATATTACTTTGCGCCTTATCCAAATTACAAAATTTCTGTTGGCACATGTGTCAAAAAATTATTAATTATTATTTAGTAACTCTGTTCAATCAGTGTGTAGTATGTTTCCAATGCTCAGCTGAGCAAAGTGACAGCGAAATATGTTGTGGAATGCACAGAACAGGGCCAGGAGCCTGCGTTTTTGTGAACGAGTACCGCATAACCGGACACGGCAGCAAAAAATGGGTAAGCACACAGGTATAGAATTACTACTGTGTGGCTGCCGATTCTACCAAAGTTACCACACTAAAATACCAGTAATTCACTAAATGCCGCCTGTGTTAGCAATAAACGTCGTCTATTGACTATATTAGGGATAAAGGTACCCTGTTTTACTTGACATTTCAGGGACTAAAACTAAATAAATGTCGTCTACATGATGAACGAAAGTGATGTCAAAATAACAACACAAAAGCAGCGAAACTGTTGTTCGTCTTTCAGAGCATAACCCTTCACCCTCCAATTTTAATTAAGTTACGAAATAGTTTCCTGCTGGATCCTGCTGTGCAACGAAGTGGCACCTCAAACTACGATTTCCGGTTTTCCAGCAGGATGACGGGCGGCGTCAGGAGCGACTCTCATTGACTAGAATAGAAATGTCTTCAGTGGTGTGACCAACTTACAACTGGGCCCCAGTTACCAGGGGAAACGGGTCTGGAGACACCCCTGATAGTTGAGGATACCAGCCAAACAGTCGCCCATTGTAAGGCACGATAACCAGGCGTGGTAGTATGGGCTGCCATTTCTTTTCATAGCAGGGTCCCTTTCCGTGTTATCCGCATTACCCTTACAGCACACCGGTAAATAGGTGACCTTCTACCTTCTGTTTTGTTGTGCTTCGTGGTAACCCATCCTGGGCTTACAATCAGGAAGGTAATGTCCATTTGGACGTGGCGAGAGTTTCTACTGTTTAGCTTCGTGCTCACCAAACCCTACCTTGGCGAGGTCACCGGATCTCTCCACGATCGGCAATGTCTGGAGCATTGTGGCCAGGACACACCAACGAGATCAGTAATTTGACAATAAAACTTGCCAGTTGGGCAGAATTTGGCACGATATCCCTCAGGAAGACATCCAACAACTCTTTCAATCAACGCCAAGTTGAATAACTGTTTGCGTGTGCGACACAGGTGGACCACTGCGTTATTGCCTTATGCATTCGTAAAGCTCTTTCTCTTCAATTAATCAATCTGTTTTTTTGAAATTGTAATCAATGTTTTTCTTGTACATCTTCATCACATCCGTCCCATTTGGATAATTCCGTCGTGGTGCGCAGCTTTTAATGCACTAGAGTGCAATTTTGGTAGAAGTTTTAGATTGTGGTGTGGTAACCGTAGAAATACACAACTGGCCATTAAAATTGCTACACCACGAAGATGACGTGCTACAGACGCGAAATTTAACCGACAGAAAGAAGATGCTGTGATATGCAAATCATTAGCTTTTCAGAACATTCACACAAGGTTGGCGCCGGTGGCGACACCTACAACGTACTGACATGAGGAAAGTTTCCAACCGATTTCTCATACACAAACAGCAGATGACCAGCTTTGCCTGGTGAAACGTTGTTGTGATGCCTCGTGGAAGGAGGAGAAATGCGTACCATCACGTTTCCGACTTTGTAAAAGGTCAGATTGTAGCCTTTCGCGATTGCGGTTTATCGTATCGCAACATTGCTACTCGCGTTGGTCGAGATCCAATGAATGTTAGCAGAATATGGAATCGGTAGGTTCAGGAGGGTAATACGGAACGCCGTGCTGGATCCCAACGGCCTCGTATCACTAGCAGTCGAGAAGCCAGGCATCTTATCCGCATGGCTGTAAGTGATCGTGCAGCCACGTCTTGATCCCTGAGCCAACAGATGGGGACGTTTGCAAGACAACAACCAGCTGCATGAACAGTTCGACGACGTTTGCAGCAGCATGGACTATCAGCTCGGAGACCATGGCTGCAGTTACCCATGATGCTGCATCACAGACAGGAGCGCCTGCGATGGTGTACTCAACGACGAACCTGGGTGCACGAATGGCAAAACGTCATTTTTTCAGATGATTCCAGGTTCTGTTTACAGCATCATGACGGTCGCATCCGTGTTTGGCGACATCGTGGTGAACGCACATTGGAAGCGTGTATTAGTCACCGCCATACTGGCGTATCACCCAGCGTGATGGTATGGGGTGCCATTGGTAACACGTCTCGGTCACCTCTTGTTCGCATTGACGGCACTTTCAACAGTGGACGTTACATTTCAGATGTGTTACGACCCGTGGCTCTACCCTTCATTCGATCCCTGCGAAACCCTACATTTCAGCAGGATAATGCACGACCGCATGTTGCAGATCCTGTACGGGCCTTTCTGGATACAGAAAATGTTCGACTGCTGCCCTGGCCATCACATTGTCCAGATCTCCCACCAATTGAAAACGTCTGGTCAATGGTGGCCGAGCAACTGGCTCGTCACAATACTCCAGTCTCTACTCTTGATGAACTGTGGTATCATGCTGAAGCTGCATGGGCAGATGTACCTGTACACGTCATCCAAGTTCTATTTGACTCAATGCCCAGGCGTAAGAAGGTCGTTATTAAGGCCTGAGGTGGTTGTTATGGGTACTGATTTCACAGGATCTATGTAGCCAAATTTCGTGAAAATGTATTCACATGCCAATTCTAGTATAATATATTTGTACAATGAATACCCGTTTATCATATGCATTTCTTCTTGGTGTAGCAATTTTAATGGCCAGTAGTGTATATACAAAAATCACAACAGAGGACAGGGTCCTCTCTGATAGTATGTTGAATTACAAAGAAATTTGTTTATTTATTCATATATTAAATAGTGTCTTCTGTTGTTTCTAATGGTTAGGAATTTTTCCTTGCATTAGTATTAACATAATTTGAGGTGAAATTTTGCAGTATAGTAATATAAATTTCAATGCATGCCTGTATTTATTGTTTATTGTGTTTGGTTTCATTTTTAAATGTTTTCTTGTTTTGAGAATGTCTATACGCAGACATATCATTCAAACACCTGAAAAATTTGTGTTTCACAACCGTACTGATCAGAATTAGTATCAGTTGTAAAGCACTCAAAAACTTATTGTATCACAGACTAAATTTTTCACCACCAATTACTCACCAGATGGCGATCACTCCATTCTGTTTCAAAAATTTTTTATGTGATATGGGTAATGCTGTACTAGTGCAACCTACGTTAGGTCACCGGGCAACATTCTGTACGGAGAAAATAGATTTTTTATTTATCAAGATTTTGAGGAAATTAGGAAATATTTAGCGGGAGATATAAATACGTAAACATCTTTCACTGACACCTTGCATCACAAAGAAATGAGGGTTCTCAAGAAACATTACACGAAACATCTTTGGAGATTTGGTTGTAGAGGGGAAATTAGTGTGTGAGTGGACCAGAGAGATGAAATTGTAAGTAAGTCTGGCTGCTCGGGTAGTATAGGAGTCGTGTGGGTTGCGTTTCCTTTTATTTGAACTGTTAAGTGAGACACAGGTAGAGACAATCGAACTGGAATAAATTCATCACGAAATGTCACCCTCTGTTTTTTGTCCTGGCAGGCCACTGCGTGTTACTAAAGAGACTGATCGACCGAAATACAAGACGGCCATCTCTAGTATCGTTTAAATCTGGATTTTATAGCTAATATTCCTCCAGAATTCCAGTGGTATGTCTCTGGTCTCAAAATTTCAATACATTAAATTCAGTAAATGTGTGGTTTTTAGTTGCCACAGTTCTTTTAGCAATTATATAGTTATCTATCCTCATTGCCTTGTATAATCGTAAGTCTTTCAAAGCTCTGGCAGACTTAGATTCGAAAACTGGATCCCCTTCTTATATCATTTTAACAGGTAGTTACTACCCCACACAATGGCCTGAGTGCTCACTTTCCACCCACTTGCTCTCTCTTGTGTGTTTCAGGGGAGTTGTTTTTGTGGTCTTCATATCTGGTTTTAAGTTATCTGAAATACATTTTGACGAAGATTTTGCTGAGTGTATCTTTCGGAAGATCATTACTTTATCTGAAAATTTTTCTCGTTCTTCAGGTAGGTGTATCGTTATAGAGCAACTTTCGTTTCTAAGGTACATATTTGGCTGTACTCCTTCCTTTTCCTCAGTGTCTTTGTATTCCGTTCTATCGACAATTGGCTTAAGTAATTCTTATGGTACCCTCAACTTCGTCTCAGTTATGATTCTTAGATGTATATTCATTCATCCAACTTCTATGATATTACTTTTTAGAGATGTCCTTTCTTCTGACCTACCATCCACTACGAGCACTGACCTCAGCTCGTTTGATACTGTGGTACCTAGACAGGCAATGGAATCAGCTGTTCTACCTCATAGCGACCATTTATTACACGTCACATCTCACATAATTCTTCAGCACTTTTACAGAATCGTTCTCAACTTTTATTCTCAAACAGTACATTTCAGCTCTCAAAGACTCCGCTTGGTGAGGCGGACTCGTCAGTATGAACTTAACCGACCGCTCTCTCACCTAGACAGACCTAGAGGATCAAAAGTGCCCTGACCGAAATCACCGATACGGATGCTCAGGAGTACTAATTGGATACAGTACTGCCAACTTACTAGTTTTACATACTAACCATAGTCAGGAATGTATAGAGTACAGTGTTAATTCCTTTTTAAACATATATAATGTAAGATGTATTGTATTATGGACTGATCTGGATATGTACTTAACATCTACCTGGCCCTTTACATTTAGTGGAAATGAGTGGCAAGTAGTATAGCTTAAAAACTTCTGTTTTGTGTATGATGGTTTACTTAAATTACTATGCAGGTGACTTTTCCGTGACCATGCATATGTCCTGAAAAAGCATTCAGTAACGGACAGGAAAACTAATGTACTGAGTTCCAGGATAGTAATTCTGCAAGGTGTTTCCAGCACCACTCGTCTCTGTTGACAGAACACTGTTGCTTGGTACATCACTCTGCATTGGCGCAGAACTACTCAGCTCTCCCATGGCACTAACCTCTTCCCTCTCTTACTCCTCCCGTCACCACTATTGCTCCTCCACCTTTCTCTCCCTATGCCAGTTCGATTACTTAAAAATTGCATGAAAATCAGGGGGGCATTTTCCTATTGCGCGCCAGATCAACTTCAACCTCCCGCAATTTTCCAAGCAAGATGTCTGTCAGACAGATTTATCACGCATATCCTTTACGCCGTAATGAAAGGATCATCATGAAGTCCCAGCATATGATATCAGCCTACACCACCCACAAACAGAATAACAAAAAGTGAGAAGAAAATATTAATCTGTAGACCAATAGCTGAAAGTCACTTATCACACAGCTTACACACATACAAACTCCTACATAGCTCATCAGTTACATTCTGCCACAGAACAATTGCGCCACACATCACACTCATGACATGATTGCATTTGACTAATAGACCCTAGGTAACAGAAGGCGCTGAGATCAAAAACGGGACTTCTTATCATGTTTATGGCATATGACTTATTACTGCAGTTGTTATTTCCACACAAATCCGCAGCTGTCTGTGCTAAACTAGGACTGTTTCAATGATTTTTTCCCTGCCGAAATCAGTGCTTAAGTTTCGTTTTGAGCAGGAAGAAGACTTTTTACAGAGACAAGTCCCTAAATTTCAGGAAAGAACTGGAAGAGCGATGGCAACGCTATAGCGAGATTCCGTAAACAGCTGCGAGTTTTCAGAATTGCTTCAGTGATAGAACAGTCACACGTGGGTAAATACCCATGCAGTGTTCATTGTTTGTATTCTCTGTACATAATATAATAGTAAAAGCACGTTCAGTAGAAGCATTATACGGTTATGTGATTATAAATTCCTTTCACAGACGCAAATTTTCAATTTATATTTAACTTTAATGCAGGGAATCGGTAAAAATATGTTATTAACCTAAGTATATAAGATAATCATAAGCTAATATCTGTTTACAGATGTTGGCGTAAATGCTTTGGGAAGTTGCTGAGAAGGAACTATTATTGATGGAATTCACGAATTTGCGCAACGAAGATGGACAGGAAGGGAACTTGTGTGCCCACTTTCTTCGCTTTACACCAAAAGCAAGGAGACCACACCCATATTCCATTCCCAGTCGTGGAAGGACAGCAAGCTGTTGTTATAAGGTAACTGGCATGAAGACAGCACCCTTATTTAATTAACAATTTAGTTCCTAAATTGTGTAAATCATTGATTCAATTTTTGGGAAGTAATTAAAATAAAAAACATAAAAATGTGATTTATCTGCCAGAAACTTACATTTAAGCACCTGTTACATTATTTGAATATTTCATTTTATACATATCACGAACATTCCGGTGAAGAAAGAGTGCAGTTCGTGTCGGAAAAATTAATTAATAACCATGAGTTCGTTCATGTTGCGCCAGCGGGACTCTGTAACATGAATAGTAAAGGAATATATTTAATACGGTGACAGTGTTACGAACATACGAGAGCTGTTCGGAAAGTAAGGTCCAATCTGTCGCAAAATGACAACGACAGTGTAAATCAAAAACTTTTTATTCGTAACAGTTAGCCACACCTTCCAGCTACCTCTCTAAATAGCCGCCGCTCCGACTTAGACATTTGTCGTGGCGTTGTACAGACTTTCCCGTTCCATCATCACAGAAAGCAGCCACCTGTGATATCCGCCAATTCTCTACCCTGGTCTGCCTTTCGTTTTTTGTGCCAAAATGTTGTCTTCGTAGCCAGCTTTTCATGAGAGCAGAGATGAACAACGGAGGGAGCCTATTAAGGGCTGTATTGTGGATGATCCCATTGAAAACGCTGCAGGAGCGTCTTTATTGTATGCGTCATGCATGTAGCAACGTGTTACGATTTCAGGCAACAAGGCTATGGTACAAGGGCAAAATGAACAAGAGATAAAAACAGTAACAACAGTGACAAAAAGTAGTTGTAACATAGACTATGTTAAGCAAATCATCATATGTATGATACATTACTGTCTCGAGTGACGTAAAATAAAATGTATAAAAACTGTCACCAATGTAAAATGTCAGTCTAGTAATGTAAGCAGTAAAATAACACACGAAAATGATCAGAGTGAGGGCCCTACATTATGCAAACCAAGAATGATGTGGAATGATAGGCAAGAAGGAAAACTACTAAACGAATGGGAGAAAAATAAGGCTGAACCTCATACACTTGTAAAAATTTGTATAGTATTAGGCAACAAGGCAATGGTACTTAGGCCAAATGAGTGAACAGGAAATTAGACAGTAAAAGCCCTAATAAAAAGTAATGATAAGATAAACTATACCAAATGAATCATCTTATATACCATTGTAGTTTTGGACAATGTTACCTACAAATTCCGAATTAAAAGGTGATAGAGACTGCCGTCTTGAATTTCGGCCAGTGTTTCTCATTAATAACACATAGTTTCTTGCATGAACAGCCAGCCAGGGTGGCCGAGAGGTTCTAGGCGCTACAGTCTGGAGCCGCGCGACCGCTCCGGTCACAGGTTCGAATCCGGCTTCGTGCATGGATGTGTGTGATGTCCTTAGGTTAGTTAGGTTTAAGTAGTTCTAAGTTCTAGGGGACTGATGACCTCAGAAGTTAAGTTCCATACTCCTCAGAGCCATTTTAAACCTTGCTTGAACAAACAATAAGGTGTGACATTTTGTGATGATTTTATTACAATTTCGTTACCTCTTCATTTGTCTGGCTGAACTGTTCAAATAAAAGAAAACGCTACCCACACAGTTCCTACACTATCCAAGCAGCCACACTCACTTACTCCTTCAGATCTCTTGTCCACCCACCCTCTAATTTCCCCTCGACAACCAAATCTCCAAAGATATTTCTTGTAAGTTTTCTAATGATTCCTCATCTCTTTGGGTCGCAAGGTATCAGTGAAATATGTTTACATGTTTATATCTCCCACTAAATGTTTCGTAATTTTCTCAAAATGTTGATAAATATAAAAATCAAGCATCACCCGATAGAATGTTTCTCAGTGACATAATGTAGGTTGCCCTAGTACTACATTACCCATATCCGGCCAAAAATTTTTAGAACACAATGAAAACATTAGCCTCTGGTGAGTTACTGGTGGTGAAGGATTACTTTGTGATATAACTAGTTTTAATTATTTTACAACTTATACAAATTTCTGTCAGGTGCAGATTAAATTGCTGTCCAGAGCAGTTATTGAAATAAAAAATTTTCAGTTACTGCATATATACATTCCCAAAACAAGAAACATTTACAAATAAAAATAATAAGCGATAAACACGAACATGCATTGAAATTTAAATTACTAAACTGAAACTTTCCACTTCAGATTATGTTAATATTGATGCAACAACAGATGATACCATTTAATATATGAATAGATCAACAAAATTCTCGCAAACGGCGTAGCTCGTCGAAGGTTCACATGCTACTATCGTGAGCCTCTACAGAAAGAGGTAGAAAGACAATGGAACTACCACAAGGCGCTAAATGGTTGGACATTCACGACTGTTCACAGAACGTGGGGTTCGGAAACTTGTTTACTCTGTAAAGTACAAGGATAGATGGTGACCTGTGGCACCTCTGCCAAAAGCGCAGTGTTGGTGCTGGTGTTTCGGAACACATCATTCATCGAACATTGTTGAACATGGGGCTGTGCAGCAGACCTCCCCGACGTGTTCACGTGTTGACCTAAAGACGTCACCAATTACGATTACAGTGCTCATGAAACCATCGGAATTAGATCGACCGTCAGTGGAAATATGTCGATTCTTCATGTGGATCACATTTTTACTACTATGGTGAACTCACGTTGATGTCTAGGCAACCAAATTTGCCTGATCTAAATCCTGTGGAACCCATTTGGGTCACTATCGCGCAAAATTATCGCTTACGCAAATCACTGGCCCCCGAATTACATGATCTGTACGTAGACGTCTGATCTCAGATACCTGCACAAACCTACCAACAAACTGTCGGGTTCCTGATACGAAGATGCAGTGATGTGCTTCAAACAAGCTATTAGGTAAGTGGTCATAATGTTTCGGCTCGTCGGTATATGACAAATAACAAGGAATATACATTAAAATGTATGACGTTGTAATCCTGGCTTGCTCAACTGATGTGTCTTTTCACACTCAGTCTTGTGATGGTATCCAAACTTACGGATAATTTATCGTTTTTGTGCTGCAAAACAGTTTAATAGTAGCCAAATTTACTACAGTTAAATAAATCAGAAAACAACCAATAGACTAGACAAATATAATACAATTATGTATAGGGAGTTTGAGAATTATCATAGTACATTTGTTTGCTGCGTAACTGTGGAGGATAAGCTGGCCTGACATATTTACATAATAAAAAGTATAAACAAAACGTTGTCACTCAAAAAACAAAATATGTATAACTGTGTAGCATTCTGGGACGATAGCTAGAGTCCTAAGTTCTCATCCAATAACTTGTTTATTGAGATCCCATAAAGCATTCAGCAGTTAATAAGTTCAGATAACTATTATTAGAATATTTATTTACTGTAATCACCTAATTCATATAGTTTTTGTGGTACTATCAATTCAAATATCTCAATAAGAGAATATCAGTGCTTGGAGTATGCTTACATAATTTGGATTTGAAATATATCTGTTTTTAACAGAACTGAGAAGGATTTAAATTCCACCATATTTCTTAACTCAGGAAAGCCGCCATTGTACATGTAACATTCTGACGTAAATGCTTAGTCACATGTCACTAAACGACAATAAGTAAATTCACTTTTGTTGTATTAACCTAGATTTTAAGGGTGTAGGAACGAGGTTGTGAAATCTGGTGAATGGGCATATTAAATTATCTGTTGCTAGAACGTGGTGAGAAAGGCCACTTACAAGCTTGAGGCGTTGAGTGGTAGAGCTAGCTATTTTTTGAAAGTTACCCCGAATTCCTCCAGTTACGATAATGCCACGTCAGAATGCTCTGCAGGTATTGATGTCCTCAGGCAGGGATGTCGCAAAGCACCTTTTCAAAGCTGTGCGAACTACAAGAGATCCTTGAGGCGAGAATAGCTAGAAATGCCGAACCATATGCAGATAATGAGGCACCGCCATTTTACCATACACAGCAAGGGAACGAGCAATGTGAGAGACCACATACTGCTAGCTTCTAGTCAGTTTACAGATATACTACAGGTATTTGTGGAGAAAATTCTGTACGCTGCCCTGCATATTAAAATGTATGAAGAAATTTCGAGAATCTTCCACTAAAACCAAATGTAAGGTGGAAAGTGTCCTGTTCTTCCACTAGTGGTAGTAGACCCAGCACTCCAGGCCAATTTTTCGTTATTATATTTGATTCTGCACACTGCAGAAAGCCTTTAGTATGCGATGGACATACACTGATCAGCCAATACATTATGACTTCCGACCTGCTACCGACAGAGAGCCGTCCAGGCGATACTAGCGTCATCTTGCGAGGAATGACTGTTAGTCAGACGCATGCGCGGTGCATGTAACAACAATAGGCGTGCTGTCCGTGCGTAGAATGGGAATGGCACCCGCCCCATCTGCGTTGGACCGAGGGCATACTGTGATGGCCAAAAGGCTCGGCCTAAACATCTGAAACCGCACGACGTATCGGGTGTTCAAGGAGTGTTGTGCTGAGTGTCTTCAACATGTATCGAAACCAAGGTGAAACCACGATCAGACGTCATGGGGTTGGGTGGCCACCCCTCATTTCAGATGTCGGACATCGTAGACTGGGTCGACTGGTAAAACAGGACAGCCAGCGAACTGTGGTGGAACTAACATCAAACTTTAATGCTGGACAGATTACAAGTGTGTCTGAACACAGAGGGCACCGAACACATCTAACGATTGGCTTCTGCAACAGATGACAAATGCATGTGACAATTTTAAGACGATGACATCGGAAACTATGACTGAAATGGGTACGTAGCCCTCGATACTGGACGTTGACGCAGTGGCAGAGCGTTGCATTGTCTGATAAATCCCATTATCTTCTGCACCATGCCGATTGGGGGGCGCGAATCCGTCGTCATTCAGAGGAGCAGCTCCTTGACACCTGTACTGCGGGACGGAGACCAGCTGGCGGGCCGGCCGTTGTGGCGGAGCGGTTCTAGGCGCTTTGGTCTGGAACCGTGCGACCGCTACGGTCGCAGATTCGAATCCTGCCTCTGGTATGGATGTGTGTGATGTCCTTAGGTTAGTTAGGTTTAAGTAGTTTTAAGTTCTAGGGGACTGATGACCTCAGATATTAAGTCCAATAGCGCTCATAGCCATTTGAACCATTTGAACCATTTGAACGAGCTGGTGACGGCTCCATTATGCTCTGGGGAACATTCATGTGGGCATCCATGGGTCTAGGGGAGCTCATTCAAGTCACGATGACGGCCAAGGGGTATCATACACTTGTTTCAGACCACGTTAATACCTTCATGACTATTATGTTTCCCGTTGGCAGTGGCATTTTTCTACAGGATAACAATGCCAGGAGTGTGATGGAGTGGTTGGAGGAGCACAGTGGCGAATTGAAATCGACGTGGTTGCCCCCCCCCCCACCCCAACACAACGTGGTGGTAAAAATATTCTGGCTGATCAGTCTACTTCATTGCGCCAATCAGTGATCAGATTCTGTGTACCGACATGTAAGGGAAATAATTTGTATGAGTGACTGATTTAATGTTTTTAATCATTTCCCATTCCACCTTGCGAACGCTGTGGAAGTTTCAACTGCCAGCTTTGAGGGTGGTCGGAGTGGGTAGTAAGCCGACGAATTCCCAGAAACGCTGCCAAGATACTCAGTACCCACGCCAGTCAAGCTGTGAATGGAAGGGGGTGGGCCAGGTTATCGGCCGCAGGACAGGGGCCTAAGTCGTCGCCGACCGGGGTTGCCGAGCGGTTCTAGGCGCTACAGTCTGGAACCGCGCGACCGCTACGGTCGCAGGTTCGAATCCTGCCTCGGGTATGGATGTGTGTGATGTCCTTAGGTTAGTTACGTTTAAGTCGTTCTAAGATCTAGGCGAGCGATGATCTTAGAAGTTAAATCCCATAGTGCTGAAAGCCATTTCAAACTAAGATGCACGCAGCTGGCCTTCTGATACTCACAGTCGGCGGCTAGCGGACGTCACCGACACCGTTTCTCGTGGGCTATCGCTACGGTCTATGGCAATGTCTACTAGGACTTCACGGAATCGGACGTCCAACTCGACGCGGGATGCTCCACGGCGGCGTCTCACATAGACCATGTAATCCGCGTACTCTGTTGGTGTCCGAAGCCCGAGCGTTTCGCCCCCAGATATCTCTCGGAGTCTGTGACTGTGGAGTTTACTCTTACGTCAGTTCATGATTAAGGCCGCCGTGGAGAGTGACGGACAGAGCTATCTTTGGCGGCTACGGTGAAATTTTGTAGTTGAAGATTTCCCTTTTTTGTGTAATAACCATGACTACTGGAAAAATCTTTGTTGGGCGGTGAAAGGCTGGTAAGCAGCTCAACGGAGTAGAACATCTAAAGGAGCCGTGGCGTAGAAACTCAGAAAGAGGTGTCCTGATAGTCGCAGGAGTGGGACGTTAATCGCCCTTCTGTACATTATCGAAGAGTATGTTGTTAGTGTATTACATGCCCGGTCACCTGAACAAATAGACTTCCACGGTCGAGTTTGGAGACTTCTACTTTAGAGGTCTTCAGCTTTATCGTAGTGCACCCAGCCACGAATCGCAGCTTTATCTGAAAACTACCTTGAGCAGTTAAACAGAGAACCGACTCGTGGCGATAACATATTAGACCTTCTGGTGACAAACAGACCCGAACTATTTGAAACAGTTAACGCAGAACAGGGAATCAGCGATCATAAAGCGGTTACGGCATCGATGATTTCAGCCGTAAATAGAAATATTAAAAAAGGTAGGAAGATGTTTCTGTTTAGCAAAAGTGACAAAAAGCAGATTACAGAGTACCTGACGGCTCAACACAAAAGTTTTGTCTCAAGTACAGATAGTGTTGAGGATCAGTGGACAAAGTTCAAAACCATCGTACAATATGCGTTAGATGAGTGCCAAGCAAGATCGTAAGAGATGGAAAAGAGCCACCGTGGTACAACAACCGAGTTAGAAAACTGCTGCGGAAGCAAAGGGAACTTCACAGCAAACATAAACATAGCCAAAGCCTTGCAGACAAACAAAAATTACGCGAAGCGAAATGTAGTATGAGGAGGGCTATGCGAGCGGCGTTCAATGACTTCGAAAGTAAAGTTCTGTGTACTGACTTGGCAGAAAATCATAAGAAATTTTGGTCTTATGTCAAAGCGGTAGGTGGATCAAAACAAGATGTCCAGACACTCTGTGAACAAAATGGTACTGAAACAAAGGATGACAGAGTAAAGGCCGAAATACTAAATGTCTTTTTCCAAAGCTGTTTCACAGAGGAAGAGTGCACTGTAGTTCCTTCTCTAGATTGTCGCACAGATGACAAAATGGTGGATATCGAAATAGACGACAGAGGGATAGAGAAACAATTAAAATCACTCAGAGAGGAAAGGCCGCTGGACCTGATAGGATACCAGTTCGATTTTACAGAGAGTACGCGAAGGAACTTGCCCCCCTTCTTGCAGCGGTGTACCGTAGGTCTCTAGAAGAGCGTAGCGTTCCAAAGGATTGGAAAAGGGCACAGGTCATCTACGTTTTCAAGAAGGGACGTCGAACTGATGTGCAGAACTATAGACCTATATCCCTAACGTCGATCAGTTGTAGAATTTTGGAACACGTATTATGTTCGAGTATAATGACTTTCCTGGAGACTAGAAATCTACTCTGTAGGAATCAGCATGGGTTTCGAAAAAGACGGTCGTGCGAAACCCAGCTCGCGCTATTCGTCCACGAGACTCAGAGGGCCATTGACACGGGTTCACAGGTAGATGCTGTGTTTCTTGACTTCCGCAAGGCGTTCGATACAGTTCCCCAGAGTCGTTTAATGAACAAAGTAAGACCATGTGGACTATCAGACCAATTGTGTGACTGGATTGAGGAGTTCCTAGATAACAGAACACAGCATGTCATTCTCAATGGAGAGAAGTCTTCCGAAGTAAGAGTGATTTCAGGTGTGCCGCAGGGGAGTGTCATAGGACCGTTGCTATTCACAATATACATAAATGACCTGGTGGATGACATCGGAAGTTCACTGAGGCTTTTTGCAGATGATGCTGTGATGTATCGAGATTGTAACAATGGAAAACTGTACTTAAATGCAGGAGGATCTGTAGCGAATTGACGCATGGTGCAGGAAATGGCAATTGAATCTCATTGTAGACAAGTGTAATGTGCTGCGAATACATAGAAAGATAGATCCTTTATCATTTAGCTACAAAATAGCAGGTCAGCAACTGGAAGCAGTTAATTCCATAAATTATCTGGGAGTACGCATTAGGAGTGATTTAAAATGGAATGATCATATAAAGTTGATCGTCGGTAAAGCAGACGCCAGACTGAGATTCATTGGAAAAATCCTAAGGAAATGCAATCCGAAAAAAAAGGAAGTAGGTTACAGTACACTTGTTCGCCCACTGCTTGAATATTGCTCAGCAGTGTGGGATCCGTACCAGATAGGGTTGCTAGAAGAGACAGAGAAGATCCAACGGAGTCCAGTGCGCTTCGTTACAGGATCATTTAGTAATGGCGAAAGCGTTACGGAGATGATAGATAAACTACAGTGGAAGACTTTGCAGGAGAGACGCTCAGTAGCTCGGTAATGGATTTTGTTGAACTTTCGAGAACATACCTTCACCGAGGAGTCAAGCAGTACAGGGTCATTACAAATGATTGAAGCGATTTCACAGCTCTACAATAACTATATTATTTGAGATATTTTCACAATGCTTTGCACACACATACAAAAACTCAAAAAAGTTTTTATAGGCATTCACAAATGTTCCATATGTGTCCCTTTAGTGATTCGGAAGACATCAAGCCGATAATCAAGTTCCTCCCACACTCGGCGCAGCATGTCCCCATCAATGAGTTCGAAAGCATCATTGATGCGAGCTCGCAGTTCTGGCGCGTTTCTTGGTAGAGGAGGTTTAATCACTGAATCTTTCACATAACCTCACAGAAAGAAATCGCATGAGGTTAAGTCGGGAAAGTGTGGAGGCCATGACATGAATTGCTGATCATGATCTCCACCACGACCGATCCATCGGTTTTCCAATCTCCTGTTTAAGAAATGCCGAACATCATGATGGAAGTGCGGTGGAGCACCATCCTGTTGAAAGATGAAGTCGGCGCTGTCGGTCTCCATTTGTGGCATGTGCCAATTTTCCAGCATGTCCAGATACACGTGTCCTGTAACGTTTTTTTCGCAGAAGAAAAAGGGGTCATACACTTTAAACCGTGAGATTGCACAAAACACGTTAACTTTTGGTGAATTGCGAATTTGCCTCACGAATGCGTGAGGATTCTCTACTGCCCAGATTCGCACATTGTGTCTGTTCACTTCACCATTAAGAACAAATGTTGCTTCATCCCTGAAAACAAGTTTCGTACTGAACGCATCCTCTTCCATGAGCTGTTGCAACCGCGCCGAAAATTCAAAGCGTTTGACTTTGTCATCGGGTGTCAGGGCTTGTAGCAATTGTAAACGGTAAGGCTTCAGCTTTAGCCTTTTCCGTAAGATTTTCCAAACCGTCGGCTGTGGTACGTTTAGCTCCCTGCTTGCTTTATTCGTCGACTTCCGCGGGCTACGCGTGAAACTTGCCCGCACGTGTTCAACCGTTTCTTCGCTCACTGCAGGCTGACCCGTTGATTTCCCCTTACAGAGGCATCCGGAAGCTTTAAACTGCGCATACCATCGCCGAATGGAGTTAGCAGTTGGTGGATCTTTGTTGAACTTCGTCCTGAAGTGTCGTTGCACTGTTATGACTGACTGATGTGAGTGCATTTCAAGCACGACATACGCTTTCTCGGCTCCTGTCGCCATTTTGTCTCACTGCGCTCTCAAGCGCTCTGGCGGCAGAAACCTGAAGTGCGGCTTCAGCCGAACAAAACTTTATGAGTTTCTCTACGTATCTGTAGTGTGTCGTGACCATATGTCAATGAATGGAGCTACAGTGAATTTATGAAATCGCTTCAATCATTTGTAATAGCCCTGTATATTGCTCCCTCCTACGTATATCTCGCGAAGAGACCATGAGGATTAAATGAGAGACATTAGAGCCCACACAGAGGCATACCGACAATCTTTCTATCCACGAACAATACGAGACTGGAATAGAAGGGAAAACCGATAGAGGTACCCAAAGTACCCTCCGCTACACACCGTCAGGTGGCTTGCGGAGTATGGATGTAGATGTAGACATTGGCTAAATCATGTAAATCTATTACGGCTGATTCCAGCCAGGATCCCACCTTCCGTCGATATCGGGAGTCCTAGGAGAAGGTTGCTCTTGATTTTCGTTTTACCATCATGGAAGAATACACCCAGCCTTTCTCTCTGTGTGAACTGGATTCTGCATTGTCAGTTGCTTTTGATACGACCCCTGGAATCAACCTGATAACCTACAGCATGTTGCAACAGTAGGACCGACGGTCGAAGGAATTCCTCCTTCAGCTCTTTAATATACTTTGGATCACTGGCGACTTTCGCAACTCTTGGAAAGAATCTGTTTTATCCCAATTTCAAGACCAGGAAAGGATCTTACAGACCCTGTTAGTTATCGTAGTATTAGCCTGACAAACTGCGTAGGAAAGACACTAGAGCGTATGGTCAATCGGCGCCTAAAGTGGGTTCTGGAAACTAGGTCCCTACTCAGTCGCTCCCAGTGTGGGTTCAGAAGGGATTGCTTCACTCTCGATAACCTGACTCTGCTCGAAGCTGCGATTCAACAAGCTTTCCCTCGTAAGCAATACCTTATCGGTGTTTTCTTCGATTTGGAAAAGACCTACAATACTACCTGGAGGCTCAATATTTTGTCGCTACTCCATCAATGGGGATTCCGTGGATGTCTACCAACCTTCATACGGTCCTATCTTTCGGACAGATACTTTAGATACAGGGTTGGGAATGCCCTGTCTGACCGTTTTAAGCAGGAGAATGGTGTTCCTCAAGGGAGTGTTTCAAGTGTCACGGCTTTCGCTATTGCAATCTATGGTATTACAGCCACAGGGCGACGTTCACTTCTAAGTTCCTTGTTTGTAGACGACTTCTCCATCTTCTGTGCATCCTCCAGCCTCGCCACGGCCACTCGGCAATAGCAGCTGACGATCAGGCGGTTGGAGGAATGGTCTTGGACCACAGGTTTTAAGTTCTCCTTGGACAAAACAGTTTGTGTTGATTTTAGTCGTACCCTCTGTAGGTTTAATTTGCCCTTTTTAAAACTGGGGGACACCATTCTCACTTTTAAGGAAAAGGTGAAGTATCTGGGTCTTTTCTTTGATAAGAAGTTAACATGGTTGCCGCACCTTAAAGATATTAAACTCAGATGTCTCAAAGCCTTAAACATCCTGAAATGTGTCAGTCATTGGGGAGCTGACGGGGCACGTCTGTCCAACTTTCTCAAGCCTTTGTGCGACCCCGGCTTGAATACGGATGCCAGATTTATGGGTCAGCAAGACCTCCATACCTTAAAATGCTGCATGCTGTTCAACACGAAGGTATTAGAGTATCTACAGAAGGCTATCGCATGACCCCGCTTGTTAGTTTGTGTGCAGAGGCTGGTGAGCCTCTGCTGTCTATTCGACGACTTCTTCTCGTGGTACGCCAAGCATATAAGGCATTATCCGTTCCTACATCGCCAGCATCCAGTTACGTTGCTCAGTCGCCACTGGAACGGCTGCTCGATCATCGACCACAAGCAACACGGCTAATTGGGATCCGTGAAAGGGAGAGCCTTCAATTATTACAGGTTGGTGGCATTAAGGTCCAAAGTCGGGGTTGGGGTAGGGCCTCTCCCCCTGGCTACTACCAAGGCCCAGATTGCTTTGAGAACTGACTGCTTACAAGGAGCATTGTCCCCAGACTATGTTTTCAAAGTTAAATTTAATGAAATTTTACGTAGCCACCCAAATATTATTACCATCTACAGGTATGGTTCTAAGCAGGGAGATGTTTTCGGTTGTTCTGTCGTCTTCCCCGACATTGTCCTCAGAATAGGGCTTCCAGAACAGTTTTCAGTTTATTACGCGGAACTGTTTACTATCCTGAGGGCTATGGAGCAGATGAGAAGCCATCGTGACGAAAAGTTTCTCATCTACTCTGATTCTCAAAGAGCCCTTCTCGGTCTTGGACAGACGTACCCAGCAGATCGGATGGTGCAACAGATACAGGACGCTCTCCTTCTTTTGCGCAGGCAAAACAAGAAAATAAATTTTTGCTGTGTTCCAGGGCACATAGGCAGATGCTGCTGCTAAGGAGGTTTGCCCCTTTCTCCTTCTGCCCGCTGTTCAGTCCCTCTGCGGTCTGTCACTTCATATGTGACCGGAAAGACTATATGTTGGTGGGAGTCGCAGTGGCTGGAAGTGAGGAACAATAAACTACGTTGCATCAAGATTTCAGTGCGTCCATGTATCACGTTCTTCCGCTAGCCACGGTGTGAAGAATTACCCCTTACACGGCTTAGAGTGGGACATTGTCCATTGACACGTGGCTTCCTTTTACGCCGGAAGGAGCCCCCAGTATGTCAGAGATGTGAGACGCAGCTGTCAGTACAACATATTTCAACTAAGTGTGTTTTATATGACGACCTGAGTGTTGAACTCGGTTTCCCACAGGATCTTCCCTCTATTTTAACTGACAGCGAGGCGAGTGTTGTTCGCGTCCTAAAATTTTGTGTTGTGTCCGGAATTCTTCCCAAAGTACTTGGTGTGAGATCTTAATGTGTCCAAGAGTGGCTGGGTCACGTATTATTTCTAAGTCGTCATCCAGCCTCGGTTATTTGTCCCTTTTTTAACAGCATCCTTACATGTATTTTATCCAGGATTTATTTAGTTATTCCGCTGTGTCTCGCTGGGTTTTTATTACGAGCTTTCATGAACGTCACCTTCTTCGGGTTGCTTTGTGTTTCCTGTGGTGTGGTCAAACGTAGTTTTCCCATTTATTGATCTTCTTCCATAGATTGTGAAAATCTTCTTCGGTATAACATTAATCCAAGGGCGCTTAGGACCTAGCGTTTTAGCGCCCTCCGCCATAAATCATCATCATCATCGGAGCCAGAAACCTGCCTCAGTAGTTTGGGGAGCGTGATAGTGTACTCACGCTGATGTCTTGGCAACGAAATTCGCTTAATGTGAATCCAATGGAACCCGTTTACCTCGCTATCAGGTGTCATCACCAAGTACTCAGATCAGCGACCCTGTGCTTAAGGAACCTCCAAAAACCTACCAACAAACTGTCGAATCCATTATAGCAGAATCGATGACGTATTGCCTTCCGCAGAGGTACCAATAACTTATTAAACAGGTGGTCATAATATTTTGGTTCGTCAGTATAGGTGCCTCACAACAATTGCACTGACAGATCCCCTTTGCCACTGTCTGTATCTATTTTGCTGGAAAATTTGTAAATATCTCACGACACTAATGATTCTCATACTGATCATATTTGATTTTAATGTTCATGTTGGTCTTTCAATCAATAAATCTCATGTAGTCAGAATCAAAACATCTCATGTAGTCAGAGTCAATAAATCTCGTGTAGTCAGAATTTTCTCCTTTAAACTACACAACTCCCCTGAATTCCTACTCGTCATTGTTCTGGAAAGGAAACAATGATCACTCTCTTAATTAAATTTATGTGAAGTTCAGTCGGCTTCAAATAGGTTGCATTGGGGCCAAATTAATTCAGCGTCTTTTCTTCTGTTAAGTGATGTGCACAGCCATGAATGTGGTATACATCAGAGCTTCACTCTGGTCTTAATTTGCATGTCAGTCAGGGACACCTACACATGCCCGTGATATCCCGACTGAAATACAGAATTTGTTTTCCTTGACACCCACCCATAAAATTATTTTCCTTGTCTTTCGAGCATTAGGTTCTTTTTTTTTTAATTTGTGGTAAGTTCTTTGGGACCAAACTGCTGAGGTCATCGGTCCCTAAACTTACACACTAGTTAATCTGATTTAAAGTAACTTACACTAAGGACAACACACACAGCCATGCCCAAGGAAGGACTCGAACATCCGACGGAGGGAGCCGCGCTAACCGCGGCAAGGCGCCATAGACCGCACCGCTACCCCGCTCGACGAGCTTTAGTTCGGCGGTAGCTTTTAAGTACTAGCGCCTTTAAACTAACCCCTTTTACTAGCGTCGATAACCTCTTTAACTTTACGTGACATTATGTTCTTTGGACGGTAACTTTCTGGATTTAAATTCTGCATGCAAAATGGGGTAGATGTTTAGGTTTGTTTTCCTTCTAAAGTGTTTTCGTTAGGGTTATGTCACTGATGCGTAAACGCTGATGTGGAGCAGGGCACGATTATTAAGAGGCGAAGATCTCAGAGAATCTTGTATAATAAAGGAGCACGTTGTCGGCAAAGACGAAGACTTCACGGTGGATAAAAATGACTTAAGAGTACCTCGGAGCAGTCAGGACGGCATGTAGATGATTAGTACCCATCGGTGGTAGATCATGGACAGAAAGTACGCACACTTGAAACTAATGAGGTAATGGAGGTGGCAGATGGCAGCCGGCCTTCGTGGCCGAGCGATTCTAGGCGCTTCAGTCCGGAACCGCGCTGCTGCTACGGTCGCAGGTTCGAATCCTGCCTCGGGCATGGATGTGTATGATGTCCTTAGGTTTGTTAGGTTTAAGTAGTTCTTAGTCTAGGGGACTGATGACCTCAGACGTTAAGTCCCATAGTGCTCAGAAGCATCTGAACCATTTTTTTGACAGTTTGGTAGACGATAGATGGAACACAAGTCACCCAGTCGTGGCCTTCAACAGGCTCCTGAATCGCGAGTCGCGTCACCGGTTACCGATATAGGTGACGATCGACCACCAGAAACGGCGATTGCTCTCCTTACAGAGATAGACTGAAGGAGAGAAGAAAGTGTGGAGGAAACTGAAAAGCAGGTTCTGGAAGCTGAGAAAAGAAGGAAGGAGAGTTCAAAAGAACAATGTAAACAAATAACCCACCATACTGACGAATTCGGGGGTGGAGTAACGTGATTGGCACGAATGAGTGCGGAAACGAGACAAATAGCACTTTCTGCGAAAAGAGATGCGCGCCTAGCTAGGATAGAAGCAACAGGAGCCAATAAAATGGCTCTTGTTGAGGACGGCCGAGCAATCCACGAGAAATACATAGTGAACAAAACCGTTAAGACCTTGTCCACACGATTGGGACAGGGACAGAATGCGGTCGAGCTGAACTCAAACAAGTTAACAAAGCTGAGCCATCGGGTAGCCCAGCTTGGGCAAACGCTCAGAGCTGGGGTTCAGGAATCAACGTATCAGATCCGACACTGTAATGTCGGTTCTGGAAGGTGCGAAAAATACCGATGGGATCCACATCGAATAGCGCCACTTAAAATACTTGCGGGGACACGGGTCCGCATTCGAGGATTAATAGGAGAAGCAATTCCGGATACATTTAATGATGATCCAGGCCGCTATGACAGTAACTCACGGCATGTACTAACCAACACATGGAGGGAACAGCCGCCGAAGAGATGTACTTTGCCGCGGAAAACTCTCGATCCTATGATGAGTTCAATGAACCATTTCTCGCCACGTATTGTTCATGAGAAATGCAAGACAGTATAATACACGACTTAATGATGTTGTCAGAGACTGAATAGTGAGACTAAAAGAGTCCCGTCAAGACGTTTGAGGCTTTATTTGCGGAAGAATCAGTTCATAAAGGAACCCTACTGCTCATCAGAAGTAATTCAGTTCTGTTTTTCAAAGCTCCCGACACAGTATCAACAAATGTTAGTAGGAAAATGCTGAGGCAGTACAGAAAGATTCAAGACCTTACTGTGTGAGTCAGAGCTGATGTATGAAAAATAGAACACCAGGGGCAAGAAAAGAGGGTAACAATCAGCATCGCCGGCAGGACAACGACAGGAGATACGAAAGAAACAGACATCCTCGAGTGCTATGGGGAAGAGTAGGGCAGCGAGATTATAGGAACTACGGGAACCAGTCGAACGAACAAAATAACACACGAAGATCCGACCAAAGTTGGCGAGATCAGCACACAATCAATAGAAGGTGAGCGGCTGGTGTGGACCTAGCCGAAATCAACAGGAGGGCGAGGTCACAGCCCGTATGAAGGACCGTGGAACCGAAGACTTAGCCGCACCTGACACCAAGGACGAGCCCTAGAGGCCCACAATCACTCCGCAAATAATTTCACAAAAAACTGGATTCATGTAATCTGGTACGAGAATATTCATGAGATATTAAGAGAATAAAAAGAAGAAGTTGCAGGGACGAGGTGCGGACTGCAATTTTGATTACTGTATGGGACGTTGCGTTGCGTGGCACGGTAGCCACATAAGAGTCACTTCCGAAGAGGTATTCTATTGTTGTACAGAGAATAGAAACTGGACAACACCCTCTACGAAAAAGACGAAAATCGGAGGTGTAATTGCTCGAAAGGGCACAGAGATCAACCTACAGACGAGGACCGAGTTTTTGTGTCTAAGGGCACCCTCTAGAAACAAAATTTCTGCGGGAGCCAAACGTAGCAATCAATGTGGTTATTGGTATGAATTTCTTGAGAGAATATCACGCGATACTGAGCCTAGGTAGAGGACTGGTCACCTTAAACAAAGGGACCGAAATTTTAATTAAATTTGACGAACAAGCAATGCGAGCATGGTTGCCGGCTGACAGTCTGATTCTTTCCTACACTCAGGGGCAAGATAAAAGGGCTAATCGATCGACCGGTAACATTAGTAATGTTGCTAAAAACGAAGAAATCGAGAACAAGGAACAAATAGAGGAGATAATAAGAACAAGGAGGACTCCTTGCACAATGCACAGCCGAAGGAGCAGCTCGAAAGCGTGGTGACGGCGAACAAAGAAGTGTTTTTGCCTAATCCCGGGACAATTAAGAATTTCATTTACCGATTCAGAGTGAGGCCCCAGACGAAGTTCTTCGCCCCTCCTTGCGCAATTCCTCACACATGTCGAGACAAACTACCACCTGAAATCTCGAAAATGCTAGCAGACGGCGTAATATACCCAAGAGCCGAAGAAATTGGTACACCTGCCTAATATGGCGTAGAGCGTCAGCGAGCACGCAGAAATACCGCCGCACGAAGTGACGTGGACTCGACTAATGTCTGAAGTAGTGCTGGAGGGAACTGACGCCATCAATCCTGCAGGGCTGTCCATAAATCCGTAAGAGTACGAGAGGGTGGAGATCTCTTCTGAACCGCACGTTGAAAGGCATTCCAGATATGCACAACATCATCATGTCTGGGGAGTTTGGTGGCCAGCGAAAGTGTTAAAACTTAGAATAGTGTTCCTGGAATCACATTGTAGCAATTCTGGACGTATGTGGTGTCGCATTGTCCTGCTGGAATTACCCAAGCCAGTTGAAGAGAGTCCTAATGTGTTATAGGCAGACATCTGCCCAGACCATCACACAGAAATTCCAAACTGCAACAGGATCCACTGCAAGTACTACGACAGTTAGGCGGGAGATGAGAAAACTTGGATTTTATGGTCGAGCGGAGAGGCTGCTCATAAGCCACACATTATGCCGGTAAATGTCAAACGACGCCTCGCTTAGTGTAAGGAGCGTAAACATTGGACGATTGAACCGTGGAAAAAGTGACGAGTCACGGAACACAATGTGGCGATCCGACGGCAGGGTGTGGGTATGGCGAATGGCCGGTGAACGTCATCTGCCAGCGTGTGTAGTGCCAACAGTAAAATTCCGAGGCGGTGCTGTTATGGTGTGGTCGGGTTTTTCATGGAGAGGGCTGCAGCCCTTGTAGTTTTGGGTGGCACTGTCACAGCACAGGCCTACACTGATGTTTTAAACTCCTTCTTGCTTCCCACTGTTGAAGAGAAATTCGGGGATGGCGATTGCATCTTTCAACACGATCGAGCACCTGTTCATAATGCACGGCCTGTGGCGGATCGGTTACACGACAATGAGATCCCCATAATGGACTGAGCTGCACAGCGTCCTGACCTGAATCCTATAGAACACCGTTGGGATGTATTGGAACGCCGATTTCAAGCCAGGCGTCACCGACCGACATCGATACCTCTCTTCACTGCATCATTCCGTGAAGAATGGGATGCTATTCCCGATGAAACCTACCAGCACCTGACTGAACGTATGCCTGCGAGAGTGGAACCTGCCATAAAGACTAAGGGTGTGCCAACATAATATTGAATTCCAGCATTACCGATTGATGGCGCCACGAACTTGTAAGTCATTTTGAACCAGGTGTCCGGATACTTTTCATCACATGGTGTAGATGTCACCCGCCAGAGTCGTATCTAGACGTATCAGGGGTCCCACGTAAGTCCAACTGCCTACGCCTCACGCCATTACAGAGACTCCACTAAGAGTCCCCTGCTGACATGCAGTGTTTGTGGATTCATGACGTTGTCTCGATACCCGTACGCGTCCTTTCGCTCAGTATAATTTCAAACAAGATTCGTCAGACCAGGCAGCATGTCTCCAGTCATCAGCAGTCCAATGTCGGTGCTGACGGGCCCAAGCGACGTGTAAAACTCTGCGTCTTGCAGTCATCAAGGGTACACGACTGGGTGTTCGGCTCCGAAAGCCCATATCGTTGATGTTTCGATGAATTGTTAGCACGCTGACACTTGTTGATGGCTCAGCATTGAAATCTGCAACAATTTTTCCGGAAGGGTTGAACTTCTGTCACGTTGAACGATTCTCTTTAGTCGTCATTGATCCCGTTCTTGCAGGAACCGGTCGCAGCGATGTCGGAGATTTGATGTTTTAGCAGTTTCGAGACATTCATGGTACACTCGTGAAATAGTCGTACGGGAAAATCCACACTTCATCGTTAACTCGGAGATGCTGTGTCCCATTGCTCGTGCCCCGACTATAACACCACGTTGAAACTTGCTTAAATCTTGATAACCCGCCATTGTAGCAGTAGTAACGCATCTAACAACTGTGCCGGACGCTTGTTGTCCTTTATAGGAGTTGTCAACCGCAGCGCAGTGTCCTGCATGTTTACGTATCTCTTTATTTGAATACGCGTGCCTGTACCACTTTCTTTGACGCTTCAACGTAGAACCTGATTTAGGTTTTCCGTGATTTCCCTAGATCGTTCCAGGTAAATGCCGGGATATTTCCTTTGAAAGGGCACGGCCGACTTCCTTCCCCGTTCTTTCATAATCCGATGACACTTTTCACCTCGCTGTCTGGTCTCCTCCCCCTAATAACCCAACCCAACCACCTTGTTGTAGAGACCCGCCAGATCAATACAGTAATCAATACAGAAACGGACAAGCTGGAAAGCCAGGAGGAACTACTCCAGAACTTCCATGGGATCTCTGTCTTCGCCTCCATCAAACTACGGCCGGCCAGAGTGGCCGTGCGGTTCTAGGCGCTACAGTCTGGAACCGGGCTGCCACTACGGTCGCAGGTTCGAATCCTGCCTCGGGCATGGATGTGAGTGATGTCCTTAGGTTAGTTAGGTTTAATTAATTCTAGGTTCTAGGCGACTGATGACCACAGAAGTTAAGTCGCATAGTGCTCAGAGCCATTTGAACCATTTAGCCAAACTACGCAGTAGTTTCTGGCAGAGTGTGTTGCATCCCGAATGTAGGCTGTACACCTCCTTTCTTGCATTCGAGAAATGCTACCAGTTTATCAGATCGCCATTTGGCTTGAATATTTCATCATCCGCCTTCATTAGAGATTTTCATGGGACACCGTGTGATTTTCTAAAAGAAAGGGTCCCTATCTGCGTTGATGATCTTCTTATTGCAGAAAGGACGTGGCAGGAACGCATTCTGGTGTTACCAGAACTCCTAACCAAGTCATGCCTCGGATCTACTAATGTCAAGTGTTTAGGGCATATACACTCCTGGAAATTGAAATAAGAACACCGTGAATTCATTGTCCCAGGAAGGGGAAACTTTATTGACACATTCCTGGGGTCAGATACATCACATGATCACACTGACAGAACCACAGGCACATAGACACAGGCAACAGAGCATGCACAATGTCGGCACTAGTACAGTGTATATCCACCTTTCGCAGCAATGCAGGCTGCTATTCTCCCATGGAGACGATCGTAGAGATGCTGGATGTAGTCCTGTGGAACGGCTTGCCATGCCATTTCCACCTGGCGCCTCAGTTGGACCAGCGTTCGTGCTGGACGTGCAGACCGCGTGAGACGACGCTTCATCCAGTCCCAAACATGCTCAATGGGGGACAGATCCGGAGATCTTGCTGGCCAGGGTAGTTGACTTACACCTTCTAGAGCACGTTGGGTGGCACGGGATACATGCGGACGTGCATTGTCCTGTTGGAACAGCAAGTTCCCTTGCCGGTCTAGGAATGGTAGAACGATGGGTTCGATGACGGTTTGGATGTACCGTGCACTATTCAGTGTCCCCTCGACGATCACCAGTGGTGTACGGCCAGTGTAGGAGATCGCTCCCCACACCGTGATGCCGGGTGTTGGCCCTGTGTGCCTCGGTCGTATGCAGTCCTGATTGTGGCGCTCACCTGCACGGCGCCAAACACGCATACGACCATCATTGGCACCAAGGCAGAAGCGACTCTCATCGCTGAAGACGACACGTCTCCATTCGTCCCTCCATTCACGCCTGTCGCGACACCACTGGAGGCGGGCTGCACGATGTTGGGGCGTGAGCGGAAGACGGCCTAACGGTGTGCGGGACCGTAGCCCAGCTTCATGGAGACGGTTGCGAATGGTCCTCGCCGATACCCCAGGAGCAACAGTGTCCCTAATTTGCTGGGAAGTGGCGGTGCGGTCCCCTACGGCACTGCGTAGGATCCTACGGTCTTGGCGTGCATCCGTGCGTCGCTGGGGTCCGGTCCCAGGTCGACGGGCACGTGCACCTTCCGCCGACCACTGGCGACAACATCGATGTACTGCGGAGACCTCACGCCCCACGTGTTGAGCAATTCGGCGGTACGTCCACCCAGCTTCCCGCATGCCCACTATACGCCCTCGCTCAAAGTCCGTCAACTGCACATACGGTTCACGTCCACGCTGTCGCGGCATGCTACCAGTGTTAAAGACTGCGATGGAGCTCCGTATGCCAAGGCAAACTGGCTGACACTGACGGCGGCGGTGCACAAATGCTGCGCAGCTAGCGCCATTCGACGGCCAACACCGCGGTTCCTGGTGTGTCCGCTGTGCCGTGCGTATGATCATTGCTTGTACAGCCCTCTCGCAGTGTCCGGAGCAAGTATGGTGGGTCTGACACACCGGTGTCAATGTGTTCTTTTTTCCATTTCCAGGAGTGTATTTACGGGAGATGAAATCTTACCAAACTCTTATAGGCTCGAAGCAATAGTCAAATTCCTTTGACCATCATCCAAGAGGCAATTATGCGGTATTCTCGGTGTAATCAACTTTTTTCAATGCTTCGTCTATGCCGGAACACACGGCAGTCTTCTCCTAACCGAACTTACAGGGAAGAAAATTCTTGGGTTTGGGATGAAGTGGCAGTACAGCAATATGAAGCTCGCGAATCGGCCTTGTTTCAGGCGCCCATATTGTCACACCTGAACATGGGAGAGTATTTCTGCATGATGACGGAGTAAGCGGAACTATTCGGTTACCGAAGTGGAGGCACTGGCCGTCTCGCCGTGTTATGGGGCTTCCAGAAGTTCAGGTACTTCTTGCATCGGAAGAGAATACTCGTGCCTGCCAACCACAAAGCGCTGGAATATCAACCCACGGTGAAACTGACACACACCAGCTCCGTAATATGACTTTCGCATGATTCACATAAAAGGGAGTACTTATATCATCGCAGACACCTTGTGACATTCGCCACTGAAAGTGGAAATGGGCGTTTGGCGCACTGGCCGGGAGGCTCGTTGCGGGGCAGGTCCGGCCGCCTTGGTGCAGGTCTTATTACATTCGGCGCCACATTTGGCGACCTGAGCGCCGGATGGGGATGAAATGATGATGACGACAACACAACACCCATTCCCTGAGGCAAGCAAATCCCCGACCCAGCCGGGAATCGAACCCGTCACGCTGAACACTCAGCTATCGGGGCGGACTCATTCGCCATTAAGTTTCATAGAGTGCAATGAGGAGGAAATTAAGTGGGAGCATTTCAGTATCTATAATATACGGAAAGTTGTACTTGATCAGAAAGTGACTGCTACCATGAGTGACACATAAAACGAGCACGATAAAGACCACGCGCCTATGAAGCTCAAAGAAAAATGGAAGAATTGGCGAGACACCACAGTCAGGCAGTTCTGCCATCTTAGAAAGGGACAGACCGAGCGTGGAAGGTTTCCCGTGGCATGTGTACATGCCAGAGTACTTCAAAGACAAGATAGTCTGGCACATCCACTACAGTTAAGGGCACGATGGGGCAAGGAAGCATTTGCTCAAACTACGGACTATCGGACACTTTAATGATTTGGAGTGTTCGTTTAGCACGTAAGGCCTTTCAGAGGGTAAGACGTACAACTACTAACAAGCAGATGCCTCTTTACCTCATTGTGCACTGAAAACTGAAGCAACTAGCGGCCACAAACCTTATGGGGTCGTTACCTCCCGCAAAAAGGGAATACTGTGTCATTTTGGTATTCGTAGAACCCACCTTGAAGTTTGTGACACTAATGCATCTGAAAAAATCCACAGCGCTTGAAGTGTCTCACAACTTCCTCAACGATTTTCTTGTACAGTTGGGGCATGTCGAGAAAACCATTTCCGAAAACGGGCAGCAGTTTTCTGCGACGCTGTGGAAGGAAAAAATGGAAAAGCATAAGATATCATTCGTATTCATCTCGTCTCATCATCCGAGTTCCAATCCCGCTGATCGTGTGATGAAGGATATTGGGAAACCATGCAGAATTTTCTGCAGCAAACAACACACAACGTGGGACATCTTTCTGAAGGTGTCCCAAGACGTATTAAATGAGCTACCACGGGGCTACACAAGTGGCGCCAGCGACGGTGCTCTGGAACAGGCAACCACAAAACGTGTTTAGGAAACTCATAAACTTAACAACGAGGCCGCGTGAGGCTCACAAGAAAGTAGCTGAACGTGCACTCAGTGGGATACAGGCAGCGGTCGGGTGTGGAAAGATGCGAGCTGACAGAAAAGTGCGGACACGTGAGTTCCACACTGGCGAGAAGGCCCTTCTGACTTTGCAACACGATGAAGCAGAAGTGTTGTAACACCTATATCGATTAGAAGTGGGTTTACACTATGTAACTGTGTATCCGTAATTATGAAGCGTTTGTTCTTTGTTAGTTAAGGTCATTCATTTGTGACAGGAAATTTAAAGTTTTTAATGTTTATATAGAAAAAGCTAAATGATGTTTAAAATAATGAAATTTTATAATGTGTATATATATATATATATATATATATATATATATATATATATATATATATATATATATATATATATAAAGAAAACATTGTATGTTGGAAGCTGGTTCATACTTAGGACAAGATGTAGGGAAGTCCCTCCGCAACGGAAGTGGCTTGGCGCGTTGTAAACGGTGGTTTTGGCGGTCTAACTGGACGGCTCCTTGGTGGGAACCGTACGCAGTCAGCGGCTATCCGTTGCACGGTACACATCGAGGGTGCCAAGGGAGGCATTTGGAAGCCGTTTTGCAAGGAATTTTGCCTCGGATGTCGATTTGGCTGTTTCATGGTACTTTCGGCAACAAGGAATGGCTCTAACACGTAAAAAATCCGTCACCAAGAAGGAATTGTAAAGAGCGTTCAAACATCAACAGCCGTGAGTACAGTTAGCCGCCACGTCACTTGCCACCACTATTCGCCACTACTCCACTAACTTCAATGCATACAGATATTTATTAGAGCATGGACCATTTAATTTGAGTGAGAGTTTTCAATAACAATCTAAGTGCTATGAACCTGTGTTTAGAACCATAACTTTTATTCTAATCATGATCCTATGCAGTGTCCCCTCCTAAGTGTTCAGAAAACCGAGTATACTGTTTCTAACGAATTAGTGATTTATTTCTGTGTATTAAACGTGCTTAAATTCCGTGCCATGCTGTGCAAATGTTACTTTCTAAAATACCTGCTTCACAGTACAAGAGCTAAACTTACTTGAAACGTAATTTAGGCTTGATTGCTATCATGAACGATTTTTTAAGGTTAATCGAGCTCAGTGTTGAGTAATATGCTTTTAAGGATGAAAACGTAAACTATTTCAAGTGGGGCTAAGCCCTCTGGACATTGCCTAAGCTCTTCGAACACTTTATCAAGCCTTCTTACCTCATTCCGCATTTCCCATACCTTACATACCAACCTTAACGCCCACTGGTGACTGGACACCACCACATCTTCCTGCCTTGAGTACAGCACACCCGCATCCAGGTGCTGCACCATTAAGGCGTCCACCCCGATGATGAAGAGATGAATCACTCAAAATGCTCCCCCTTTCAGTGAGCTGAGGACAGGGATCACCATCACCCTTCCTACCTCTTAAAAAGGACTGCTATTCGCAGCAGCCTATATTTGAAAATATATAACATATGAAAATACAATGCCTAATTACCCTACGCAAACCCAGTGATACATGACAAACAAAAAGGACTACAAATACAATACTACTTTCTGGATCGCAAAGCATACGGTACTTCATGCTGTACTATATCTTCCTGGTGTTTCTCTGTGCTTAGCACCTCTCTTCACTCTCGCTTTCTTCCCCTTTCCTTCCTGTGACACGCCTGGGATCACACCCGGCCATTTGGCAGTAACTGCCCAATGTGTACTATCATTGCTCTAGTTTGCGGCTGAACCTTAACATTAACGGGGGATGTGGTTTCAACAAGTTGGTGTGGCCCTTGATACCTCGAGAGGAACTTATTTGTTTTCCCTTTTTGCGTATAGGGGCTGGACAGCATTAGCCTTTGCCTTACTGTATACTGCGGTAAACTTCCTTTCCGCTTTACTGCGTCTTCCTGCCTTTCCGAAGCCTTTTGTACCCGTTTCCAAACATCCCGAAATGTCCTTGCGAATAGACGTGCATATTCACGTGTCCTTCCTTACTGTAGCCTCACCAAATCAAACGGTGATGGCATTTTTCGCCCGTACGCTACCTCACATGGAGAAAAACGGGTATTTGTATGGATTGTTGCGTTGTATGCACCTACAATATGCTTCAAATACTGGTCATACTGATGGTGATGAGAATGCACTTAAAAACTAAGCATCTTCCTGATTTTTCTGTGTACCCGTTCTGTGCTTCCGTTCGCCTGTGGGTGTAACACGCTCGTCATCAACTTCTTTACGTCCAACAATTCACACAGTTTCTTCATTAAATCTGACAGGAAGTTGGTCCATTGGCCAGTAATTATTGTCTGCGGTACACCAAACTTCAAAATCCCGTTGTTTACTAACGCTTGCGGGACAATTGCTGCCTGTTGATTTGGCATAGCCACCATCTCCACTTACCTCGAAAAATGGTCTGTTATTGTCAGAACTAATCTGTTCCCCAATGGTGCTCGCCTGAAAGGTCCTAAGACATCGAACCCTAACAAAGAGAAGGACATGTCGCTTCCGGTAATCGTTGTAGCTGTATCTGTTTCCGACTCAAATATGCATTCTGTCACACATGGTATACAATTCTTGACATACTAATCCACATCAATTTTTCTACCTCTCCACCAATACCTCTCTGCCACTCTCCTATTCGTCGCTCTACACCCTCCATGACCAGATAACACGTGATCATGTGCTTCTTTTAAAACCTCTTCCTTCAACTCCGCTGGCACAACCACACTTAGCCCAAACGTCGTTTCCCTGCACAGAAGACTGTCGTACATATTAAAATCTGGCTGTGTCCGATTCACTTTACAATCCTTGTTCACATGCTAGGTCATAACCGATGACCTCTACTTCCGCCACCTTCCTACTTAGTGCATCCGCATTACCGTGCTTCTACCCAGGCTTGTGCGCCACCTCGGAGTCGAATTCACTTAGCCTCACAGTCCGCCTAACGAGTCTAGTGGGCGGATCCTTAGACCCCAAAATCCACTCCAATGCAGCATGGTCTGTGACTAGCCGAAATCTTCTCTCATATAAATAATATTTAAAATATGTGATTCCTTAGATTACGATAAGCATCTCCCTCCAAGTTGATGAGTAATTCCTCTCTGCTGCATTCAACTGCCTATACCCATAGGCTACAGTATGTTCTTTCTCATCAGTTTCCTGACTAAGAACACAACCTAATGATTGACTCGATGCATCGCATGCTAGTACAAACTCCTTTTCAAAATCTGGAAATACAAGAACCGCACTTGATGTTAACATTACTTTCATTTTGTCAAACGCTTTCAGACACTCTCTTGTCCAGTCCAATTTCACACACTTCCGTAACAATCACGTCAACATCTGTGCTAAATCTGCAAATTTCTTCACGAACTTTCGATAGAAAATGCAAATTCCGATGAATGACTACACTTCCTTAACTATTTTCCGTTCCTGAAAATCGCTTACAGCCTGTATCAATCTCAGATCTGTTCGCTCTCTGTGCTTACGTTACTTCTTCTAATGTAAAATGATACTTCTCCAGGCTCAGCGTCAAACGAGCTGCTATTAACCTCATAAAGACTCCCTTAACCGCTGTCTATGCTGCTAAATATTACTTGAAAACACTATAATGTCATCCAAATTGATCAGACACTGCCATGGTTTAAAGCCCCTCAAGACACTGTCTAGCAACCTCTGAAACGTTGCCGGAGTCTTTTTCAAACCGACTGTCATTCTAATGTACTGGTAATGGCCTCCAGGAGTAGAGAAAGCAAGTTTCGGACAATCCTCTGGAGCCACCTCTAACTGATGATAACCACTTGTCAGATCCATCGTAGAAAAGTACTGGCACTGTCCTAAGTGATCCAAAGTCTCCGATACATTTGGAATGGGGTATGCGTCCGTTACTGTCTTTTTATTTAGGTAGTTACAACAGAACCTGTATTTCTTAGTTCCATCGCTAGAATTTTTAGGTAGAACGACAAAGTCTGCCCCGCAGCAACTATTACTATGCTCTATAATACAGTCTGCAAGCGGCTGATCAATGAAATCCTCCACAGTCAGCTGCAAATACATCGGTATTCTGAATGGTTTACAGTAAACAGGTGCTTCATTCCCTGTTGGTATCCTACGTTTCACTAATGGAGTTGCTGGTAACGGCCCTTGTGGAAAATAATAATCCTTAAGTTCCCACAATAATTCTTCCATATGGTTTCTTTCTTCTCCTTTGAAATGCTTAACTTCGTCACGCAATTCAGTTCTATCGGCAGTTAGCGCTTGATCGCTTCGTCTACATCTCGAACACCAATCTTCGTCATCTGGCACATCCAAATTTGCAACTAAAACTCCTTTCTTCAAATTCGCTTCTACAGCATTAAAATTATCCACGTTCATGGGAACTACTCACCCGTCGTTCCTCTCCTCTATGCGCACAACACTACGTTTCACAAAACAACCCAATGGACCAAAAACTTCATTATCCTCAAATGGTTCGAAAGTCAACTGTCTACGAGCCCAGAGGTGCGAACTCCTTATCCCCCACACCACGCAACCTATAACGTGGTGGGTCTAGCTTCCTTCATCCCATTATATTCCTAGTAGCCACTGACACTTGCGCCCCTGTGTGCAACCAGATCTTAAACTTCATAGTTCCTTTGGATCCCACCACTGAACATTCCACCTCTGCATACGCATTTGCAACATTGATATTCAACAGAAGCTCCCTTGGGTGGATCTTGGGAACCCTCTGCCTTTTAACGATTGTCCACCTCTACTAACTCCACTTCTCCATCCACCACACTGCTGATTTCCATGCGTTCCTCTATTTCTCGGTAACTGGGTACACTGCCTCTGCACATGTCAGATATGACCACACTCATAACATCTTATACCTGCTGTAAACACTGTTTGTCTGTCACGTACCCCCACTACCACGTCTACTTCCTGATATTGGATTGCCAGCTGAATGGCCTAATACAAATCTTTCAGAGTTCCTTCACGCACTTTCCGTTACATACGCTCCGGTAACCCTCTAAAAAATACATCACGTGCCTTTTGTTCGTATTCCTGCAACAGAACACTATTCGCTTCATCACTCTGACCCAACTCGTAAGTATAGTCATTAATTTCCTTTATCCTGTCTGCAAATTTCTTCATCGTCACCCCCTGTCTCTTTCACATTGTCCTTAACATCTCTCTAAAGTACCGAGCACTATTCTGTTTCTTGTACCTTTGTAAAAGCCCTTCCTTTAACTGCTTAAACTGTCCTGCCTTCCTCAAGGCCTGAGAACACCTTACATATGTTTTTGTTTCACCTGTTACTCTCGTCTTGGCTATATGTAACAACTGCTCATCAGACCAACCGTTCATCACCGCTGAAGTCTCCAAGTCCTCCACAAACGAACGCACATCCTCAGATGCTTTGCCAGAAAACGGAATAATCAAACTTTCGGCAGCTGGATCAATCTCCTGCACCCTAGGCAACACCGACTGATCAGATGCAGTTTCTCGCTCATGTCTAGTTGTTAATTCATTTCTCAACTGTGTATTGTCTGCTGCCAATTGTGCTACTTTTTACAACAAAATCCTTACTGCTTCTTGTTCCCACACACCTCGCATCCCTGACTCTGCCTTTGTCTTGCTTTCATTAACAGCTAGTCCCAAAACAAACCATGATTTAAGTACAGACGTAACCTGACTCCCTACACCTCAGTTTTGTCATACTCGGTGACATCATACTCAAACCAAAACAAAAGTAATTGAATGCCACAAAAAAAAACCTTACTGCCGCAAATACTCCAAAACTTATTCTGACAAAAAAGAAAATAATATGCCTATGCAAAACATCTTAAATGGCCTGCCATGAGTCATACTCAAAAAGGCAAGGAAACGTCCAATACTGCAAAGAAAACTGGTCAAAATTCACCATACGTTGTGAACGTAATGCGGGCGGTGGGATCGAATGTCATACTGGACAGACGACATCCGCTATTCTGACACCAAACGTAGTAGCAGCTTCTGCCACTGATTGTATCAGGACGACCAAATGTAGCGGGAAGATGTAGAAGGCACCGTATTAAGACTCATCCGCGCTTTCCAAGTGATTTAATGTTTCCAACTAGAGTGGAGTGCTCCCCCCGGTCTGTGTCACTATGTCCCTCAATGCTGAGGGCACCACTCTGCTGTCTGCAAAATGGCTTGTCACGGAATGGCTGTCTCAGTGATCCGTGCAGGCATTGCGTGTTGGCCTTGTACGCCAGCGGAGTTTCGGCGTCATCAGGATTCCTGCAGTCGACTCAGCGGTCTGTGTCCCTGCCAACTAAGTGCCGCTCAGTGTAAGCAGCAGGTGGCCAGCTGTGTGCTTCTCGCCGACGTGGCTGAGATCGCGGCGATAACAAGCATCTGTGATCTGGCTGCCGAATCTGCAGCTCTCGCGTTGGGATGCCTCTGGCGTGTGTTGGAGGCCAGGAAGACTGATCGTGGTAGCGAGCCGTGGAGTGGCCCGCCGCTGGCTGGTTACGGACCTCACGTCGGCCTCAGAGGGTCGAACAAGTGATCCGCCAAGGATTGGAATGCAGGTGCCCCAACTGCTGCTGTGCGTAGCTGGTGGTGTGACACGCCCCACCGTCCAGTAGAGCTGCCACACTTGAATGAATCTCATTAGAAACCCGCACCTATTTATACACGGCTGTGCACCTCTGTTTTGCCATATGTGCCGCTTTGCGTCACATACTCACAACACGCTAGGTTGCCCAGTAGGCCCCTTTAGCCTGTGATTTGAAACATGCAAATCCGCTGCGTATACTCTTTCAGCAATTTGACGGCCCTGTGGCCTCTATTCTACTTCGCAACTATTGGTATGCATAACTCACTCGAATCCGGCTTGCACCTGGCTGTAAGTTGTGCTCAAAATATCGCACAAAACTAACTTTCCCTATCCTAAACGGTGGTGCCGCTACAAGCTTATGGGTCACCGCTAATCTGCATCAGTAGGCGGGAGACGTCAAGCAACAGGACAAACTTATGCAACATTTTGATCTACGAGATAGTGAATTAATAATAAATGATACTTTCTGTGAAATTTCGATTACAAGCAGAGATAACAGAGGCTACAAATACGATCCATCATTCCAGAGTCTACCTGCAAGAAACCTAACCTTTCAGAATTCCACCCCACGATGTACCCGTTTGACATCCCTAAGCATGTTAGTAATTTCGAAGCGTACATGATCTAGTAAAGGGCAAAGGGCTTCTTTGTTCGTTGGATACTTGCTATGTTCACATCTCTGAAATAATGCGTTTCCAGATCCATGTTCGCTGTACTTGCTTTTTGTGTTTCGTTGAGAACTTCCTCCTCTCAATATATTTGAAACATCCTTCAAACGCCCTGTGTAGCTTGAGATAGCTCTTAAGCAAACATTAAGTTAAAGGTGGTACCTTCCGACGTATGTTAACCCCATAAGGTTGTCCCTAATTGTTGTTGTTAACTCCACTAATCGCTATGCGATTTGTCAGATAATAGTACTCGGTCGGGAAACATTAATGTGTCCAACACTTACGTTCGACGTCAGTGTGTAATAATCACTCACAGACGACAGGCTGATGTCCAAAAGGGCATGATAATTGGGCCAAGGGTGGATGCGTTTCAGCAATATTGAAGTTAGAAAACTGCTCGCGTGCCACTGTGCTTAAAGTATCCCGTGCATGTCAGAAATCAAAACCGACGTCGAGGCAACTGTAGTGCACCACGTGCCATAAATGAGAGGGTGAACAACGGCTGCGGAGGTGTGTAAGGGCGATTAGATGTGCGACTGTTCGGCAACTGACTATCCAGATGATCCAAGGAGTTCAATGACCGTTCTGCGAACATTGCTGTTAAAGGGCCACCGCAGCAGGCGCCTGTTTCATGCACCCATGCTGACTGTTGTTCATTGGTTAATAAGGTTCGAATTTGCACACCAACACCGCAACTGGACGTCCAATGACTGACGAAGTTGGCCTTTTCAGATGAATCAAATTTTATGCTCCATCAGACAGATGGCCATGAAACATCCTAAAACAAAGCGTTCAGGTTTAAGTAGGGATTGTTATTCTCTTGGGAGTACTTTCATGGTATTCTCTGGATGATGTCGATTTTCTAGAAAGCACAAAGAAACAACCAAAGTATGCATATGTCCTTGCCACAACAGCGTCTACCAGCAGGACATTGCAACGTGTCACTCAGCTCGTAGTGCCCGTGCGTGGTTCTAAGAGCATCAGGATGAGTTTACCGTACTTCCATGGCCAGTAAACTCAACGAATTTAAACCGAAATATATCAATATATTCATCACATGCATGTAAAGGAAAGACAAAAGAAAATTAGAAAATGCAAATAATTTCCAAGAAATAATAGTAATTACAGCGTTTACGAGGACCTTTTAAATATTTCTCCAAGAAGAGATTTAATTAAAGTATGCAGGGTTTCCATTAGTTTCATTTTGTCCTTAAGCAGTCATCGGCAGCTGCACTCGAGAAAATATCTACATATTTTACGATGTATATCACCCCAGTATGTGTAAATTACACTCCTGGAAATGGAAAAAAGAACACATTGACACCGGTGTGTCGGACCCACCATACTTGCTCCGGACACTGCGAGAAGGCTGTACAAGCAATGATCACACGCACGGCACAGTGGACACACCAGGAACCGCGGTGTTGGCCGTCGAATGGCGCTAGCTGCGCAGCATTTGTGCACCGCCGCCGTCAGTGTCAGCCAGTTTGCCGTGGCATACGGAGCTCCATCGCAGTCTTTAACACTGGTAGCATCCCGCGACAGCGTGGACGTGAACCGTATGTGCAGTTGACGGACTTTGAGCGAGGGCGTATAGTGGGCATGCGGGAGGCTGGGTGGACGTACCGCCGAATTGCTCAACACGTGGGGCGTGAGGTCTCCACAGTACATCGATGTTGTCGCCAGTGGTCGGCGGAAGGTGCACGTGCCCGTCGACCTGGGACCGGACCGCAGCGACGCACGGATGCACGCCAAGACCGTAGGATCCTACGCAGTGCCGTAGGGGACCGCACCGCCACTTCCCAGCAAATTAGGGACACTGTTGCTCCTGGGGTATCGGCGAGGACCATTCGCAACCGTCTCCATGAAGCTGGGCTACGGTCCCGCACACCGTTAGGCCGTCTTCCGCTCACGCCCCAACATCGTGCAGCCCGCCTCCAGTGGTGTCGCGACAGGCGTGAATGGAGGGACGAATGGAGACGCGTCGTCTTCAGCGATGTCAGTCGCTTCTGCCTTGGTGCCAATGATGGTCGTATGCGTGTTTGGCGCCGTGCAGGTGAGCGCCACAATCAGGACTGCATACGACCGAGGCACACAGGGCCAACACCCGGCATCATGGTGTGGGGAGCGATCTCCTACACTGGCCGTACACCACTGGTGATCGTCGAGGGGACACTGAATAGTGCACGGTACATCCAAACCGTCATCGAACCCATCGTTCTACCATTCCTAGACCGGCAAGGGAACTTGCTGTTCCAACAGGACAATGCACGTCCGCATGTATCCCGTGCCACCCAACGTGCTCTAGAAGGTGTAAGTCAACTACCCTGGCCAGCAAGATCTCCGGATCTGTCCCCCATTGAGCATGTTTGGGACTGGATGAAGCGTCGTCTCACGCGGTCTGCACGTCCAGCACGAACGCTGGTCCAACTGAGGCGCCAGGTGGAAATGACATGGCAAGCCGTTCCACAGGACTACATCCAGCATCTCTACAATCGTCTCCATGGGAGAATAGCAACCTGCATTGCTGTAAAAGGTGGATATACACTGTACTAGTGCCGACATTGTGCATGCTCTGTTGCCTGTGTCTATGTGCCTGTGGTTCTGTCAGTGTGATCATGTGATGTATCTGACCCCAGGAATGTGTCAATAAAGTTTCCCCTTCCTGGGACAATGAATTCACGGTGTTCTTATTTCAATTTCCAGGAGTGTATTAACTATAAAATACGAAAAGGGTCTCATTTTATATGCCAAGTTCTCGTATACGCCTTACAATCCATTCCGGATGTCTTTTACGAAAAATCAATAAGCACTGAGCATTATTTCGTTTCGTTGGCAGTATTAGTAACGTAAATATAGAAAATAAAAAGAAAATCTTAGGAGTCGACCCCACGACCCTCTCATTACCATTCTGTACTCTTTCTGGAGCGCAAACCGTGGCCTGGAAACTACGTTTGCACAAACGGTTTAGGTTTCGCCCGGCCCTCGCCAAAGATTTTTTTTTCCTTGTGTAGGCATCTGGAGCTCCCACTTCTGTCTCTGTCATTCGTTGACTCAACACTGATTAACATCTTGTGTAATCTTCTTTCTAGTTGGAAAAACAGAACTATGGAATTAGAGAAGGCAGCCAATCTATAATAGTGTAGTTGTGACTGTAATTTTTACACAGTAATGAAATTTACATCGATGATTTACAGCTTTACTTTCGACATGTACTGATAAGCAAATTATGTAAATGGATGCTAAAAGGGATAGAAACGTTATGCATCTCTGCTCATGCAAACTAAAATTTACGTAGCTATTGCTAATTTTCTGCAGCTCATTATTAACCTTTCGAAAGAACCTAAACTAATCAATTCCCACTTCATATCACCACAATGCAAAGATCTCATGGAGCTGCTTCGTAAAAGGAAGAAGTACGTGGGTGATAAATGCACGGGAACTTTCACAAGTGATATAGTTTTATATGGTTCGGTATTATCAACAGACAATGCCGATCTTCTGTTCCAATAATATGGTAAACACTGCATAAACAAGTGAATAAGTTTAGTAACTCTGGAAACACTATACTGCTGTGTATGTTGCTTGACCCGTCACAGCTGCACAGTGCATTACGTTGAGTGGCAGTGTGTACCTTTCACGTATCCGCCGAATATTGTCAACACGAACCAGGAGGATTCCTAGGCGGCTGTTGGTTCAGAAATCGGCGAGTGACTGTCTGTCACTGACGTAGGTGATATCCGAACATCGATACGATAACATCAAAGATAAACGTTAACTATTTACAAACAACGTGGACCAAACTAGAAACTACATGAGTAATTTTCGTGAGTAAATTATCTTTACATTATGAAGACGACGTGTCTGTATGTTTCAGAAGCTTACCCTGTATAATACCGAGGTGAGATGTGATTTAGTTTTAATGCTTAAAACATTTGTTAAAAGACTCAGCAAAATATGTTGATTATGCCGGACTTGTCAACTGAGGAAACTAGAGAATATTAATTGAGGTGTGTCGCATGCAGTGAGACCAGTTATTCGAAATGGAACTTGTACATGGAAGCCGAGTGTGTCCAACGGTGAATACTAGAGAAAGAGGATCCGCATTGCACTGACGAATCCCTTGGTAAGCCATCCTTTGCCCGCAGCAGGGAGAACGGCTAGCGAGTCTTACTAGCTCACCTTTAATGAGGGTAGTGTTATCAGCGGCTAACGTGCTGGAAGAGCGCTTCATCGTCACGCACATGTTCGCCCCCTCCCCAGCTCGTCCACTGCAGCTGATTCGCGTATATGGAAAGGCACCCGAATTACAATGATACAGTTTGGGAGGTGATTTGCACAACGTTATAGGCGATTAGCGGTCCACGAGCTGTGTTATTTCGGCATATTGCTGTACGGTTAAACATGGGAACAAGAGATTATTGGTTATAACACGACGCAGTCACATGTGCATCTGTCCGAACTCTGAACCTCAAAAATAGCCATCAATGCACTTAGCCCCGCTACATCCACTATTAGCAAAAAAAAATTTAATCTAACCTCAAAAAATAACCGTGATATTTATGCGAAGTTCTCGTATGGTCATACAAAGAAAAGAAAGATTTCTTCTTTTCATAATTTTTACGTACAACACTTTTAAAAGTCCAC
The DNA here is from genome assembly GCF_021461385.2 of Schistocerca piceifrons. Classification (NCBI taxonomy): domain Eukaryota; kingdom Metazoa; phylum Arthropoda; class Insecta; order Orthoptera; family Acrididae; genus Schistocerca; species Schistocerca piceifrons. The sequence goes on along the minus strand of NC_060149.1, from coordinate 43,468,411 downwards.
ATATATGACATGTTAGTTGTTGTTATATCACCTTCATAAGATCACCCTGCAAGAAATATTACCTAAACTCTGTGATATTCGTTTTGTCCAGAAGTTATCTCAATCGCAACTCTGACTAAAGTACTTTCATTGATTTGTTTTTCCATAAGGAATGAGTTCATATACTGAATTCCTAGCATCGTGCTTAGTTACCTGGTAAACTATTTCCTTTTATAACCTGTGACGTACTTCTGTGAGTACACATACACTGCCTGACAAAAAACAGAAAATCATCATGAAGATATGGTCGGATATGAATGTAACTTCACATACATACGTACTATTTACGTGTATGTAAATGAGTAGAGTGGCAAATTCCACTAAAAAGAGCACATTAACCAGAGTGCATTAGTGTTGTTTGTGACAAGCGTCATCGCCAGGGCTGGTGGGAAATACACAGGGTGGTCAGAAATGGTCTGAAAAACTTGCAAGGATGTTGCACCGGACACTGTGATAAGAAATAACTTTTTAGAAATAATTCGATATGTTGCGCCTTTTCGGAGCTGTTTATTTAGCCAAACAGGTAATCGTGCGCGCGAATTCAAGCAGCTTGCCATAGGCGGTTTTCCCAGACGTCTACTTCGTTTCGTTAACTGTCTGCAAATGATAGCAACAGCAGATTTTATACATCGAGAACAACAAATGCATTTTAGAAAAGCTAATTCCGCCACTGACACAATATTTATTTTACGTCAGCAGACAAACACAATAAAAGCACGTAGATAACCAGAAATAAACATTTAGGACATGAATGCATGCTTAACACTGTTACGGATGATGAGCCATGAACTTGTAAGTAGAAACAAGACAGTTATACCCATAGGGCAAAAGTGACATTATGAAGTGCTATGGAGGAATAAAACGGGGTATTTTTACTATTAAGGCTTCTAAGAAAGATCTGATAGACTGTGCACAATAAATATTACAAGAAAACGGAACTAGATGGAATATACACCTGCCAAATTGCATTCTGAATGACGTACATAGATATTAAAATAATTGCAAGCCAAGCAATGTAAGAGATGTTGGGACACTTAGGAAAATATGGTCACCGTAACAGATGTTAAATGATCTAATAGGGAATAATTTTATGTCAGATTCTATCTAGTCTCTCACTTTATTGAGGATCTTTTCCAGACCTTGTCATAAGAAACTTGCTTCAGTTCGCTACCTTAAACCCCTCAACGAAAATAATTAAACTATGAAAAGTATTCGTAAATGGCGAATATGATTGTACACCGCCATTAAGACTTATTAGTAACGTAGGAAAATTTGTGGCGGACCTGAGCTCGAACCGGGATTTTTACGCGAGCGGTCGCCTTAGCAGCTTTGGCAATCCGTGGACGATTCAGAGTCAGATCAGTACTTCCAAATGTCCTAGTATCTACGTCCCACAGTGCTCGCATACAAATCGTATGTTTCCCGCACTAGGAGAGACATAGTTTTTGCTCTTAAGACTGCCTTGCTTTACCATGAAATCCAGTAATGGTGTGTCTATGTTTTACAGTGTCTGTACAGTTCGACGCAATGTTCCTTCAGACAAGCATGTATGTCCAAAGGAACAATACATCATACTATACAGACACTGCTCGAAAAAAAAAGTTGACGCCTACATCGTTTGTACCTAAGTTACGATATTTCAGGATCAGCCGTAGTGAGTTGCAGATGACTAGTAATTTTCGGTATAACATCTCTTTATATTATCACACGTTTCAACATCCAGCTCTTTGTGCGCTTGTAGAAAATAAGCTAAAGCTTAATCATAGTAAGACTCAGTTTTTACAGTTTCTAACATACAGTTCAACAAAACCTGACATTTTAATTTCACAGAAGGGGCATATGATTAGTGAAACTGAACAGTTCAAATTTCTAAGTGTTCAGATAGATAGTAAGCTGTCGTGGAAAATCCACGTTCAGGATCTTGTTCAAAGACTTAATACTGCCATTTTTCCTATTCGAATGGTATCAGAAGTGAGTGATCGTTCGACACGAAAATTAGTTTTCGTTGCTTATTTTCATTCGCTTATGTCGTATGGTATTATATTTTGAGGTAGCTATTCCCATTCTAAAAGGATAATTTTGGCTCAGAAACGGGCGGTTTGGACAGTAAGTGGTGTAAGTTCACGAACCTCTTGTCGACCCTGTTCACGAGTCTGGGTATTTTGACATTGGCCTCTCAGTATCTATATATTCCTTACTGTCATTTCGTGTTAACAATATTAGCTTATTCCCAAGAATAAGCAGTATTCACTTGGTTAATACTCGACAGAAATCAAATCTTCCTTTACTCTTATGCAAAAAGGTGTGCAGTATACTGCTGCATCCATTTTCAGTAAGCTACCATTCGAATTCAGAAATATTACCATTAATCCACGCTCTTTCAAATCAAAGCTGAAGAGTTTCCTCTTGGGTCGCTCCATCTATTGTGTCGAGGAGTTCCTTGAAAAATGAAGCTGATTCTTATTGTATTGTTGATTGCGTTTACTTAAACTCATGGACTGACTTTTTTCGGGTTCATAAACGTTTATTTTTACCTGTTATTTCTTTTATGTTGTAATTTCATGTACTGACACGTTCCATGACCTTGGAGATTTGCTCCTCAATTTGCTCCTACGGATCTTGACGTGTAAATAAATAAAATAAATACAATCTTACTCCAAATTCTGCAAAACAATTACGTGAATTTACAGAATACGTCACGTCTTCCGTTTACATGGGATCTCAAGAAGAGTTATCGTAAGATGAATGTTCATCGAAAATGGCCATGTCAGTGCAGAAGAACAATTCTAAGATGATATGTCAATAAGAGTTATCGTAAGATGAATGTTGCTCAAAAATGGCCATGTCAGTATAGAAGAACTATTCTAAGAAGAGAAACGATACAAAATATCAAATGGATGGTTGGAAAGGGAGGGAGAGGGTGGGAGACTAGATTTCAGTTTTCCATTCGGCAGATTGCTCAACTTCCTGATTTTATGTAAACAGGAGATAGGATCCACAATCTTTAGGGTAAGTAACGAACTGTTTCTTTTCTTTTTTTTCTGCCGTTACAGACAATTTTTAGTGTATTTTACAATGTATCGATTAAAAATCGAAGACTGTCATTTAAGATGAAGGATGTTGGATACATTGTGATGAACCGGCAAATACCGGAGGTGCGCGCGAAAACTAAGTTCCATAAGGACTGCCGCTCCATTGCACAAGCAAGCATATATTTAACGGACAGTCAAATGTAAACCAAACACCCGCCTCAACGGGACCGTGAGATGGTTCCATTTAAAAGCAATCGCCAAACCTGTTAAGAGTGGGTGCTGTTGCGGATCCGTCAGCAGCCGACCACGTTCTGTGGTGATTACCTATGAGCGGAACCATTCCGTGGTCCCATTGTGGAGGGTGGTCGGTTTTCATCTGACTGCCCTTCATATAATAACGGAGGAAGTTCTGATCAACAACGCACTCTTTATGTACTTAGAAGGTGCACAAAAGTTTCATGAAGAGTAAAACATAAACATAGTTGTAATCTGATAATGAAGCAATATGAATTAAGTAGCCTTCTGAATATTACTCACTATCTTTGAAATTGTGAATAAATTTATCACATTCTCGAAAATGATAATGAAAAAGACGAGTAATTTGCTTTCCGATAAAAAACAAATAATGGCGAAGTTACTGACGTTATAGATCTACTCAAACTCATATTTTCCTGCAGCTGTTTCAACTCGAATGAAAAATATGTAACGTTATGACGGAGTGCCTGTAATATATTTTTATTCGTCACTCAGAAGATTTTTTTAAATTTCCCTCACTTGTAGCAAAATTGATGGCTTCTGCAAATACAGTGATGATACTATCATGCTCAGCTGAGAGAACAAGACCGATACTAATAAAATAACTAACAAAGTGTGAGCAATTTATTCAAAGAAAAACACTTCACTCTGTTAGTTACGCTGTGACGAAGGGAAGACGTGACGGGGTGTGAGCGGCCTCAAAAGCTGGAGTTGTCTGTGGAGAGCCAAGAAGAGCCCATTATGACAGGCATAGTAAGAAGATCGAAAATAACTGGAAAATTTTCTCCGGGTTTCTGTTCCAAAGAGCACACGATCTACGTAATCTGAAACCAATTGCATCATGGATTTATCGATTCTGAGACGAGTTCATAGTAATTTATTTGAAAATTATGTGGCAATTATTACAGGAGATACATACACTTGCAATAATGAACCTTATGGAAAGGAAAACCAATTTAACAACACACTTTTCCACAATTAATGAAGTAGCTGACAATAACTGCAGTTGACAGCTAGTACAACAGACGTTCAAGCCTTAGACCCACATTTATAACGAGAGGTATAGCAAACTTAATTAAGTTAGAATTATGCAAATGTGCCAATACAAACGGTCCATCTAGCATGAAGTAACGTGACGTCAGCATATGGTACCAATATCATTTTCCTGTACATGAGCAGGGAGAGGGGAAGAAGTTGTTACATACGGCTTACGACAACAACGTACAGGAGGTCAAGTCGTCAGGACTTGTATGTGTGCATTCAGGACTGCCGTTAAATGACAGAACAGAAAATTAGGTAAAATAAAGCGAATATATTTCAGTGTACAGAAAAAAAAGGTTCGCCTAGTGTCGGGAGTTACCAAGTTTAGGCCAGTCTAGGAGGTCTAACAAGTAATTAAGTGGCCAACGGACACTGAGGCGGTTAATGTTAAGTGATATCGGTGTTCAGTCATGGATCTCAAAGCCAGAGGATCTGCCTCCCACGAAAGACGTCTGTTCTGCTCGAGGTCTGAATCACAAGAGAGCGAAGCAAACCGTCTTCTGCACAGCAGAATCCTCCAGAGTCCATACACGTGACCTGTATTCCATGCTCGGTATTGGCTAAAACCGATGGCGTGAATTCGCTAGCAGTTTCTGCAGAGAGCCAAGGCGTCTCTTGTTCTGAAAGGCAGGCAACTTCTGTCACGTAGACACAGCGGAAGTTGCTCTAGGAGAAGACTTGTGAAGATTTGACTGGGACCTTTTAAATAAACTTTTTGAAACCAATTTCCTAAAATATATCTTTACTGGCTGCCATCCTGTACATTCCCATTATTCCACGTAAAACTTATTTATTGACTGAAATGGTCATGAATAAAAAAACTGTTAGTAACACATAAATAGTGACAGTAGTTTACTATCAACATACGCAAATGTGTAAAACATATAAACCCTATTAATTAAGCTGGCCATTTTTATTAATATGTATTTCATTAGCGAATCTTTTATTGTTTCATATCAAAAGCACATGAGCGCAGCACTAAGATTACAGTTAATAATTCATGCCCTATTGAACGTATATTACCATAGGAAACAGGAATATGGCTGCCAATGAATGGCAATTATTTAACAACTATTTCTATATACGCTGAGGTGACAAAAGTCATCGGATATCTCTTAATATCGCGTGGGACCACCTTCTCCCCAGCTTGGTGCAGCAAATAGACGTAGGATGCACTCAACAGGTGAGCTGCAGAAATACTGAGCCATGCTGCTTCAATAGCCGTCCATAATTGCGTAAGTGTTGCCGGTGAATGGATCTGTTTATGAAATAACTTTTGGTTTATGTCCCATAAATGTTTGTTGGTCCTGATGTCGGGCGACCTGTATTACCAGCTCATTTGTTCGAATTGTCCAGACTGTTCCTCAAACAAATCGCGATCAATTTTGGGCCAATAACACAGCGCACTATCATCCATAAAATTGCCAGTGTTTTTTGGGAACGTCAAGAAAATCAATGGCTACAAATGGTCTCCAAATAGCAGAACATAACCATTTCCCGTCAATGATTGGTCCAGGTGGGCGAGAAGACCCAGTCCATTCGATGTAAATACAGAGCCTAATGTGCAGAATAAGGAACGAATGCATAACTGCAGGAGAAAAGTCTATGAAGAAGAGACAGCGTCTATTATTCAAATTTTTAACGAAAAATTGCAAGATACGAGAGATAAAAGTTTAGATTTAGTTGAAAATATTCCAGATTTCGAGTGCTCCAAGACTGCATTGTGTACAGCTAGAAGATAAGCTACTGGAATGACCCAGATCCCTCCACACTCTCGGAGATTCACATGAACGAAGGCATTTTGAGATTAACCGAAGGTAATAGTTTTTCTTTTTTAAACTGACGATGGGTCTATTCTCTACAAATTAATCCTGCTATTGACTTGCGAAGGAGCGGAGAAAAAACAGTGTGCAAATATAACGACTGTTATGGACGAAATATCTGACAGTGGTTCAAAAGAGTTGAAAAAACTGCACACCAAACACGTTGGCACTGGTAACGCAGATGAAGAGATGAAGGTATTTTCTGTTTCATTTGCTCTGTTCCCACACAAAAGCAAAATAAACATGAAAGCCTTTTTTCTGGACAGGAAAATAAGAAGCCTTGGTTGTCAGCGAAAATTGCAATGTTCGACTTCGAAATGGCAAAAATGAAAGCTTTGAATACCATGTTCGCCCAGAGCATCCCTTTGAGATTGCCATTTTCACTTTAACCAATCTATGTGGAAGAACGTACAAGAACTGAGAATAACGGACGAATGCAGGGATAGAGGAGAAGTAAGATTTTCTAGCCGCATGTGTGCTGCAGTGGCACATCTTCCACGAAACACAATGTAGATCGTGCGTCAGTGGTAATGATGAAGGCAGTGCCCAGTGGATAAAGTTTCACCAAATATTTTTAAATTAAAATACAGAACGTAGGTGCGTTTGAACATTTTATTTCGGTTGTTCCAATGTGAAACATGTACCTTTGTGAACTTATTATGATTTCTGAGAAGGCATGCTGTTACAGCGTGATTACCTGTAAATACCACAGTAATGTAATAAATGCTCAAAATTATGTCCGTCAACCTCAATGCATTTCGCAATACGTGTAACGACATTCCTCTCAACAGCGAGTATTTCGTCTTCCGTAATGTTCGCACATGCATTGACACTGCCCTGACACATGTTGTCAAGTGTTGTCGGTGGATCACGATAGCTAATATCCTTCAACTTTCCCCACAGAAAGAAATCCGGGGACGTCATATCCGGTGAACGTGCGGGCCATGGTGTGATGCTTCGACGACCAATCCACCTGTCATGAAATATGCTATTCAATACCGCTTCAACTGCACGTGAACTATGTGCCGGACATGCATCATGTTGGAAGTACAATGCCAGTCTGTCATGCAGTGAAACATCTTGTAGTAACATCGGTAGAATATTACGTAGGAAATCAGCCTACATTGCACCATTTAGATTGCCTTCGATAAAATAGGGACCAATTATCCTTCCTCCCATAATGCATCGGTAGAATATTACGTAGGAAATCAGCCTACATTGCACCATCTAGATTGCCATCGATAAAATGGGGACCAATTATCCTTCCTCCCATAATGCCGCATCATACACTAACCCGCCAAGGTCGCTGATGTTCCACATGTCGCAGCCATCGTGGATTTTCCGTTGCCTAATAGTGCATATTATGCCGCTTTACGTTACCGCTGTTGGTGAATGATGCTTCGTCGCTAAATAGAACGCGTGCAAAAAATCTGTCATCGTCCCTTAATTTCTCTTGTGCCCAGTGGCAGAACTGTACACGACGTTCAAAGTCGTCGCCATGCAATTCCTGGTGCATAGAAATATGGTAAGTGTGCAATCGATGTTGATGTAGCTTTCTCAACACTGATGTTTTTGATATTCCTTATTCTCGCGCAATTTGCTACTGATGTGCGGATTAGCCGCGACAGCAGCTAAAACACCTATTTAGGCATCATCATTTGTTGCAGATCGTGGTTGACGTGTCACATGTGGCTGAACACTTCCTGTTACCTTACATAACGTAACTATTCGGCGAACGGTACGGACACTTGGATAATGTCGTCCAGGATACCGAGCAGCATACATAGCACACGCCCGTTGGGCATTTTGATCACAATAGCCATAATCAACACGATATCGACCTTTTCCGCAATTGCTAAACGGTCCATTTTAACACGGGTAATGTATCACGAAGCAAATACCGTCCACACTGGCGGAATGTTACGTGATACCACGTACTTATACGTTTGTGCCTATTAGAGGGCGATCTATCACAAAGCGAAAAAAGTGGTACAACTGAAACATTCACATTTCTTTACCTACTGCACGAATATGTAATAAAAATGGGTGCTCCTATTTAAAAAAAAACGCAGTTGATATCCGTTTGAAGTATGACATTGCCTTCTAGCGGACGAACCATAGCGCCATCTGGTTTCCCCCTTCAAGCTAGACGAGTCTCGTTCTTTGTAGATTTTTCGTTTGATGCTTATTTCGTGCGATATTTCGTCCGGTCACTATCGACGGACCACTCTGTATATATATATCGTAATTGAACTCCAGCACTCAGTGTTCGAGAAGCACTGAGGCTCTGCCTGGTATCTTTCCTAACGGATAGTTAAAGGACCACCATTTCCATGGCCTGTACATTCTCCTGACCTCTGTGAGTAATCCTATCTCTACGGTTACCTAATAAAATTTATTTGTGCTGCTGACAAGCTTTGTGCTGAAACTATTCATTGGCGTGTCTCTGAAGCCTGTGAGGCCATTCAACACCGGCTGGGGTATATTTCAAACTGTTGGCCTGGCCTTGATTCAATGAGCGTGTGCGTGTGTGGAGGCCATAGGGGCCACTTTTGAACATTTTTCACTTGATGATGCTTTCGCGCTGCCAATGTGTAACAGATGTGTTGAACACAAAATCACATCAGAGTTTCATAAATAAAAAAAAGGTTGTAATGCTATTGTAAATATAATACTGCCATTCATCTGAATATTTTAAAATTTTGTTTTGTTCCATAATAGTTTTGAAAAATTAAGAAAATACCATAACGAGAGTAAGCTTTTGTTAAGCGTAGTTTATCTATCTAAAATAACCTCTTTGACGTAGGTGGAATAAATGGATTAAAACATATTTTGTAAATAATTATGTGATATTTCAAGTACAACTATTATTAATTATGTCAATTTTGTATGTATATGCTGTCATGATATTGTAGATGGTTCATACTTACGGTTTTTGTAAGCAGTACTGTAAATTGAATAGGTGTAGGGATCATAGGTAGAACGGTACTCCGTTCTGTAGTGGAATGGAAAAGGTGGTGCGGCGCGCGAGTGAGAATTGGCGGGCGAGTAACATACAGTCGATAGCTGCCCTGCAAGTAGTGAACACGCATTACGTTGGGCAAGTACTAGAGGCCCCGAATTTACCTGCAAGACTGAGTTTTTGGCCTCAGACGTGTACTACATGATTGGCGCAGTACGGCAATAAATTAACAGCTCAGAAATTTTAATTTTATCGTCGCCACCAAGAGGAAGACAAGGCTACGTACATCAAGAGCCGTACCTGCGCAGTGTTACAACGTAGCACCGCCTCACGCCACCTTCGACACCAGTAACAGGCAAAGTACTTTATTTAGAAGTGTATCACAGTGTGAACCATCCATCTTCATTCAGTGGAATATAAGTGTTAAATGTACCTTTGTGTTTAACCGTGATCTTACTGTCATGTACCTCAGTAGGGTCCTTACCTAAACGAATTTATTCCGAGTGTCCTGATGTTTATTGAAGTTTAAATAATAGTAAATTACTGGCAATAGTACTGTTTTGGTAGTAAATTCTGAAAATCTCTATTTAATACTAAAGTTTGCACGTATCAGTTTAAGGGCCACCGCTTTGCGTGACCATGAGATTAAGTTTTCAATAGCATTTCGGAAAGTAAAGTAACATAATTGTTTAACTGCAACAATCTTAACAGTATTTGTTCGTGTTGCTTCTCCATGTCAAAGAAAGCCAGACAAATACTGGTGTTGGTAAAACGTTAACAAATAACAGTCCTAAGGATATGAAATTTAGTCATGTTAAATAATATTTTGGTCATATGAATGATAGCTATAAGTTTAACCTTATTTTGTATCCTTGTTGAAACATACGTGTGTCTTCTTTCAATAATTACTGAAGTATAGTGATAAAGTCCATAAGTAACAGAAAGTGGGATTAATAGTACTTATTGCCAAATGACCGTGGTAAATGAAAGTAGTTATTTATTCAGTGTCGAAAATTGACTTCATCTTTTTGTGTAGACACTGCCAGATTTGGGCTGGCGGCCGTTTTATTAAGCGAAACAGTTTATTGTTATAACAGGCTTTGTCTGATAAAAGGTTTCCAAAAGTAATTTTCTCACCGCTTTTCTCGAAACTCTATGATTCGGAGAAAAATAGTTCGATACCTTACCATTGGGTTGAACACGGTTAAAATCTCTCTCCGAGAGTCGATGGTTTGGAGTGTTAGTGCTGCGTAATTTTGTGGTGGTGTTCCTGCCGCTATTTACTGCACAGTTCTGATAGTCCGAATCGGGGATCTTCCGTCTTTACAGTGGTAGAACTTGAACGTTTGGTGCCGTATTGACGAGAAGGCGAAAAACCGTTGCACATGGCTTCACGTGACAAGAGTTTTGATGTGCGACATATACCGTTGCACATGTCGGCGCGTGACAGGACTTTTGAAGCGACGAAAGTCTAGAACAAAGGTCCAGAGACACTAATTTGTAGCACTTTGGGAGGTGTGAGTAAATTACGGGACCATTTAAAAGTAAACTGTTAGCTATATCTAAAAAAAATTATGGATAAAGAAGTAGGCTCGAGTACCCCAGTAACAACAATATGGAATGTAATTGAGCAGGCCGAAATGGACAGTCAGACGGACAAACACACAAAGCAACAACAAAACATAGCAGGACACAAAGAAAGGGATGATGACTTCTGTGATATGTGGAGTCCATCACCCATTAAGAAAGATAGAGTAGGCGAGGAAACTAGAAGAATCGGGCTATGTAACTGAGAAAGCCAAATCTGAAAGTAGTAATGTATTGGACTTTCACGACTTACTGAGAACATTGATTCAACAAAATAGTATCCTAGAAAAGCAAATGAAAGCACAAATTAAAGAATAGGGTAACCAAATCGGTACACAAATTAGAGCACAAAATCAACAAATTAGTAAACAGGGAGAATACATCATTAAGAGAATTGATGATATGGGCGAAGTATTAAATATAGTTATAGGCGAAGTTAAAGGAGTGAAAACCAGAATGCAAGGGGTCGAGGATAGAGTAACAACTGTAGAAAGTCAGGTCAAGGGAATTAATGAAAGATTCGACTCCGAAATTGAACAAATTCAAGAGAATGTCAAACCCCTCACTAATGAGACTATAACTGAGCGGTTTGAAGAAATTAAATCTGAAGTACATGTCGAATGCCAAACAGAAGTCTCAAATTTGAGAGAAACTGTTTGGAAGTCTGTAAAGCTGTTAGCAGAGAAAGTAGACAATTGTAAACAGAGGTATAACAGCAACACTTCCAATATTCTCGGTCATATTAATGAGCTGGAAAAGAAAATACAGGTGACATCGAGTCATGTGGTAACTAAAGTAGAGTATCATAAGTTACTGGAAGGGGACGAAAGATTCGATCCTTCCAAGAAACATAATGGATGGCTTCCATTAGACTTTCTGAAAAATTGTGACAGAGTTTCCCCAGAAATCTGAGTGGCCAGGAGAAAATAAATTTGGTAATTAGTGCTATGACAGGAGACGCCAAAAGATGGAGTCTCAATCTAGAGACTGAATTTATGTCTTTTGATGAATTCAAACAGCAATTCATCAACGAATACTGGTCCACACAGAAGTAGGATCGCTTGTGGCGTGCGTTTATAATGGCTAAAATGTATGACAACATGGGCAGAATGTGTATGAAAGACTTCTGTGAGTCGTGGTATAAGAAATTGTTACATTTAAGGGGTCACAGTTCCGACTCCGAAATTATCATTGAGCTTTGGAAAAAGCTTCCACAAGACTCGAAAAGATACGTAGGAATCAACCATCGCAATTTCACGGTCTTCCTAGAGCGCATTGAAGACAATCGACCGAATAATTCTAATAGGAATTATCGGAATGTAGACGATGATAACAGGGACGATCACGACGGTCGGTACCGCGTCAACGCCATAGTGCGGTGGCGTGGAGAGGTCGCGGTCGGGGTGGACAAAGTGATCGCGGGAACGCTCACAACATGCCATATGGCACCGGCAGTGGAACTCGGCCGGAAAGCCGACACTTGTCAAAAGGGACCGGGCGAGAAACAGTACAGAGATACGTCACAGAAAGACCTACCGCAATACTACATCACGAGGTGGAGCAGTTAACAGTTGTGCGTGACGACATCCCCAGCAGGGATGATCTGGTACGCTTGAAAACAACGCAGAATTGCAATCAAGTAAATCGTGCTCATATCAGCACAGCAAATAAATGTGAAACAAAAGATACGCTGAATAGTTTCCGAGATCAGCAGGTACGGGAATGGCGTGAAGAAATGAGTAATTTAGTCATAGGCTTAAAGCAGTATGGATGGGAAGAGGCGACGAAGGAAGAGTTAATGAAGGAAGACGAAAAGCAGTTCGTCCAAAAGCAAACGATACTTGCTAATGTTATAAATGAGGAAATAATAGACGCCGTACAAAGATCGCGAGCAGTCGACACAAATGATAGGGAAAGAAATAAGGAGGAAAAGGTAGACGAGGTATTTGAATATGTTTTTGATGAAGATGACAATTTGCTAAGCGTGACTAAACTCGATATGGAAGCCACCCAATATCCTCACGATCGGAAAGTAAATGAAATTCGTGCATATAATGTAACAGGAGAAAATGAGATCATACGGATCATCGAAATAGGGGGGAGATTATACAAAGTTTGAAGTGAAACCGGAGTTTCATAGGTCGTGTAATTCAGAGGATGCCGTAAGAGAAACAGCTTTGAAAGAAATTAGCCTGGCTGAAACAAGTAAATCAGATACTATATTGTCAGACAAAGATGTTGAAAATGAAACAGGTTTCGAAACAGAAGAATTGGAAGACAATTTCAACCATGACAGATTAGGTGATGAACAGATCGCAAAGGAATTTGCATTCGGTAAAAGCAAGGGACCAGCTGATATAGTACAGGTGCAGGGGCATGTCGAAAACATCATTGCGATTCCCACAGAGAAGAAACCACCCGATATTGACCAAAAACTACTAAGCAACATTTCTTGGGAAGACCTAATTGTTGAACAGGATCTGTTGTGGGAGAAGCAGGAAGGCTCCGATAAGAAGAGCAGTAAACAAACTGTTATACCTGTCGATATTTACATCTGTAAAGTACATGTCTTGCTAGACGCTGGTTCTCAAATAAGTGCCATATCGAAATCATTTTTCGAATACATCAAAGACCAACCAGGGCTAGTCATTATGTCTGTGGTAGAGGTAAAAATCATAGGAGCTACTGGAAAACGAAGCAAGCCTACCAAACATCAGATACTTGCTGAATTTAGCATTAAAGGACAGACTTTCGAACACGATTTCCTAATAGTACCGGATCTAAGTACTGAAATGATTCTCGGGATTGATTGGTTGATTAAACAGCGAGCAACTATTGAATAATTGAATGAAATCGTGAAGAGTAATACAGGCAAAAGTATGTTAGAAGTTGCTTTCGAAGAATCATCCAGTGATGCAAATAACACCTATCCATCTTTGAAGGTAGATTTCAATTCAGGAAATAATAGTTTATGAAATGTGCATGAATGCTACCACGTTAAGCAATTACTTGATGAAGACGAACTGAAAGACAATTTGAAAGACATGGTATTGGAAATAGCCGATATAAATGAGGTGCAGAAAAGAGGATTGAATTAGACCTTAGAGGAGAGCCAAAGTGTGTTTTCTGATCGACCTGGACTGGTGAAAGGCTTTGGCTACCAGATTGAGACGTTGCCACATGAACCATTTTTCGTACACCCATATTCAGTACCGATTGTTAAGAAATCAGCTGTTCAAGACGAAATAGACAAAATGATGGAATGGGGCATCATTGAATGCAGCAATAGTGAATACAATAACCCGCTCCTGACTGTGAATAAACGCGATGGCGGCGTCAGGGTGGTGATTGACGCACGAACTCTGAATAAAGTAGTAAAAAGGGAAGTGGATAGACCAGAAGGTTTAGATGAAAAGCTTCAAAAAATTCATAACGTACAGTACTTAAGTAGCCTCGACTTGACTGCCGGATATTGGCAAATTTCCCTTGCTCAAGAATTTAGGAAGTATACAGCTTTCTTTTTTGGTGGAAAGTGTTACCATTATAAGGTAGTCCCATTTGGACTGAACACTTGAGTATCTGTTTTTATTAGAGCCCTAGATTTTGTACTAAGTAGGAATTTAACCAACAGGTTGACTATCTATGTTGATGATTTATTAATAGCCACACAGGAATGGCAAGAACATATAGATCTGTTAAAAGATGTCTTTGTAGCGTTAATTAATGGAGGTATGACTCAGACGTTAAAGAAATGTGAATTCGTGCAGAAACAAATAAAATTTTTAGGACACATCATTACCACTTCAGGAATTTGCAAAGATCCTGAAAAACTAACAGCAATATAGAATTGTCCCCCTCCTAAAAACAGGAAACAGCTCGAAGCTTACTTAGGCCTGTTCGGATTTTATAGAAAATTTGCAAAAGGGCAACTGTTCAATAGTCCCCATTTGCATGAGTTACTGAGAAAAAACCGGGCTTTCATTTGGACGCCGGAATGTCAAGGAGACTTTGACAGGTTAAAAGCTGAATTAATAAGAGATAATGTACTGCATCATCTGGAGCTATCTCAACCGTTCCATATGGGAACAGATAGCAGTTTTTATGGCATTGGTGTCTAAATATTTCAGGAAATTCAAGAGTCAGGAAACGTTTTACAGAAGACTATTACTTTCGCTAGCAGAACTCTGACACAATATGAAAAGAACTATACCATCTCAGAAAAGGAAGCATTGGCACTTATATGGGGGTCTTAAAAAGTTCAGGCATTATCGATGGGGACACAAAGTAGTCATTCATACAGATCACGAGGCATTGACTTTTCTGAAACATTGCAGACTGTTGAATGGGAGATTGATACGTTGGGCGCTGTGTTTACAACAGTACGATTATGACATTCATTACGTAAGAGGTGAGAAAAACATAGTTGCAGACGCTTTGTCTAGGTTACCAGAGGATGCGGATTCTGTCCCCAGAGAAAACCCAGAAGAGGGGAAGTTTCAGATATTCTACCTTAAGGAAGAACCTGGTAGGAAAAAGATTGAATCCATTTGTAAAACTACGAGACATTACCAAAATGACGATGAAAATTGGAAATCGGTAAAAGTCAAATTTGATTGCGCCCAACATCCGCAGATAGCCAAATTCTATAAAATACACAAGCGCATACTTTACCAAAGAAAAGTCTGACAACTGAAGAGTGGCGAGTGTGTTGGTCTTCGCAATTTGAAACTGAAATAATTGATTATCTCCACTTAGCGTTAGGTCACTGTGGAAGTAAGACATGTCTGGAAAAATTGTCCGATATAGTAGTAATTTTAAACTGAGCAGCTAAAAAGGTAGCTGGCAGGTTGAGATCTTGTGCAGTTTGTCAGAAAGCCAAAGTTCCCAATCTAATAAGCAGAGGGTCAATGCAAAACATTATTCCGCAGGGTACCTTGGAATTGCTTTCTGTTGACTTGTATGGAACCCTCCCAAAGACATCCGGAAACTGTACCTGTATACTAGTAGTACTGGAAGTATTTTCAAAGCACATAAAGTTGTATCCTTTGAAGAAAGCTAGTGCAAAAGCTGTTTTTAACAGAATGATTGAATATTTTGACAAAATCGGAAAACCTAAATTTGTAATGTCTGATAATGGACCCCAGTTTATTTCAAAGATCTGGAAAGAAGGACTGGAACTTTTAGGTGTTCAAGTAATACAATTTCAGCGTACCATTCAGCCAGCAACCCTGTTGAACGGTGTAACAGAGAATTAGGACGTTTTTGTAGGACATATGGCCACCACAATCATAGAGCCTGGGGCAAGTTTGTGACCAACTTTGAGGCGATTATCAACTCTTTGCCTCATGAATCTGCAGGGTTCTCACCGGAGGAAATCTTATTAGGTGAAAAGAGCAAGAGTGTGGTAGAAGAGATGTTAGAATACCCTCCCGGTAATGAATTAAGTATAGATGAAAAGAAAGAGTTAGTGAGAGAAAGAATGAGAAGAAAGCGGACGCCAGAATCAAAGGCACAATGCAAAAGCTAAATTTGTGAAACTTCACGAAGATGACCTGGTCTTACTTAAAACGCGTGAAAAACCTTGTGAAATTAATCATGAGATTGCCAAATTTAAGTTCATTTATCACGGTCCCTTTCTGTGAAAATGCTTGCCATAACAATGCTTATTATCTGGTGTACCCAGAAAATAAAAGACAATTAGGGTTAAGAAACGTTGTAGACCTTATGCCCTATGTGGCTAGAACCTAATGTCACTGTCATCCTTACTACGACTAGTATATCATATCTAGATTTTGTGAATAATAGTGTAGAAAAATAAGTATGTCAAAATTTCTAATACTGGTGTATAAGTTTTAGGTTGAATGCTAAATATGTAACGCATTAGTCATTACTAATTAGACCTTATGACACGAAACAAACAGTACATAATTGTAAAATATGGATGGACTACCAAAGATTGCCAGAGGCAGTAGAGTAACTAAATGCAGTAATATGCTGTTGATTGGTATTTAAGATAGGTAAATAAATTAGTGAAATCAATGTGAAGTGAAGCAGAAATTAGAAAATAACTGCTAAAACTTAGATTAGTTTAGAAGAATTACACACTGGCAAACAGCGGACAGAGCAGCAGTGGCAACGTCCGGTGCTTGCATGTCACACATTCAAGAGAAGCCATCGCCCTCCCCACATAAGCGGAAGCTGTCGATTCAGCCGTCAGGGCATCGCCCGACAGGCTCACGTGTTTCTCAATTGTCACATGTGATCAAAGGCCTTCGCCTACATTCCAAGAGCCAATGACCGACGTTAAGAACATTCTTTGAGAAGCTTTTCAACGTGACAGAAGAGGCAATGACCGTGAAGTCGTTCACCTCCAGTGACCTGAAGTAAATAAATATGCGAGACGCAGTGGGCCCGAAAGGAGCAGTTGTTTTCAGTTCAGTTTCGGAGCTGAAGACCGTCATGCAGGAAGAGACTACATCGTACACAGAAGCACCAAGTCCGCCACTGTAATGGAATAGCAAGCAGCAGCCTCGCCGCCAGAACACAGAAATCAGAAGGTATTTGAAGACTGATTTTTACATACCCGGGTGACTCGTGAGGATGGGAAGGAGGGGGCCTCACATCAGCAGTCACCTGTGAGCTGGTTGAAGATCTGTCAGCCGAAGACCGGCAAGCTGGGGTCCGTTGTTCGAGTCTGGGACATTGTCCTTCCACCGCCGCGCCGCTCCGCTGGCCGACGCACAACACACACGGCCGCATGGAGAAGGAAACACTGGGACGCCACCTCCAAGGTATCACCATCCGATTCACGACTTCGTTCTCAATAATTAAACGGGCCACCTCGCGCTGCGCGCCTCCAGTTAACTGGGCGAGACGACGACACGAGATACACACCGCCAGGCGTACTCAGACGCCGCCACTGCCGCAGCAGAAGGCCTCGCAGACGATACAGCTGCCGATCGCCCAGCCAGAACAATCCAGTAAGGAAACGGTTGTACAAAACCTTCAATAAAAGTTATCTTATGTAAAAATGCTGTTTCATTCTACCTCATACCCGAGCCAAGGAAGAACCCACCCTGCCCACATGTTGTTAAGAGAGAAAAAGTAATTTATTTAGTGTTTCTCACCCTGACATAATGCTTTACAATCAAATGCCCTTTGCAGTAATGCTCATCCTGACAATTGACTAGCATCAAAAGAGGAAACCCAGTCACAATGCATATGGTGTAGTACCCAATGAGCTGCACAAAGTGGCGAAAAAGGTGGTACCAAGTGTCTTTGTAATGGGAAGTGGACTGCAATGCGCAGTATAATGTAATTGGATTTGGAAGTAAATTGTTTTGCTTTTCTTGTGTATGTGTAATTGAAAAGGACTGCCCAGTGCAGCATAAAGTTGAAAATTTGCTAAAGTAATTATCTGTTTATGAAGAGATTAGTAAATGGACTGCTTTAATTTCTTTTGTTGCACCCGAATTTTCTTACGAATTATAATAAGGTTACTGAAATACAGTTGAAACTAAGGTATACATAAAGATCTGGCATATAACTGAAGTTACGAGAAAAACAGTAAGTTAGTAAAGTTACTGGAAAAGTTGTTGTAGATAAAAATTTGTGTATTTAATGGTAAAGCTATGTTTTGAGCCTCCATTTGAAGTTGTTGTGTTGGAATGTATGTATAATAATTTGTACATGTTTAGGATTTCTTGGTACACATGTAAATATTATTTTTCTGTAACATTACTGTTGAACACCAGAATATATAATGTTTAAAAGAAACGTTCATTGCCACTGAAGAAAAATTCTTTTGTCCACTATTGCTTGGAAATATTTATGTATAAAATGTAATGTAATAAGTTTTAAAGAAGTCGCCCCTTTATAGTCAATAGCATGAATGTTTTGCTAAGATTGCCTTGACAGAAATCATTACCAAAACTGGGGCATACGTAATGCTATTGTAAATATAATACTCCCATTATTATGTATATTTTAAAATTTTGTTTTGTACCATAATAATCTTGAAAAATTAAGAAAATACTATAACGAGAGAAAGCTTTTGTTAAGTGTAGTTTATCTATGTAAAATAACCTCTTTGACGTAGGTGGAATAAATGGATTAAAACATATTTTGTAAATAATTATGTGATATTTCAAGTACAACTATTATTAATTATGTCAATTTTGTATGTATATGATGTCATGCATTTGTAGATGGTTCATACTTAGGGTTTTTGTAAGCAGAAGTGTAAACTGAAAAGGTGTAGGGATCATAGGTAGGACAGAACTCCGTTCTGTAGTGATATGAAAAAGGTGGTGTGGCGCGCAAGTGAGAATTGGCGTGCGAGTCCGATACAGTCGGTAGCTGCCCTGCAAATAGTGAACACGCATTACGTTGGTCAAGTACTAGAGGCCCTGAATTTACCTGCAAGACTGGGTTTTTGGCCTCGGACGTGTTCTACATGATTGGCGCAGTACGGCAATAAATTAATAGCTCAGAAATTTGTAATTTTATCGTCGCCACCAAGAGGAAGACAAGGCTACGTACATCAAGAGACGTACCTGCGCAGTGTTACTACGTAGCACCGCCTCACGCCACCTTCGACACCAGTAACAGGCAAAGTACTTTATTTAGAAGTGTATCACAGTGTGAACCATCCATCTTCATTCTGTGGAATGTGTTTAACCGTGATCTTACTATGTCATGTACCTGAGTAGGGTCCTTACGTAAACGAATTTATTCCGAGTTTCCTGATGTTTATTGAAGCTTAAATAATAGTAAATTACTGGCAATAGTACTGTTTTGGTAGTGAATTCAGAAAATCATTATTTAATACTAAAGTTTGCACGTATCAGTTTAAGGGCCACCGCTTTGCGTGACCATGAGATTAAGTTTTCAATAGCACTTCGGAAAATAAAGTAACATAATTGTTTAACTGCAACAATCTTCACAGTATTTGTTCGTGTTGCTTCTTCATGTCAAAGAAAGCCAGACAAATACTGGTGTTAGTAAAACGTTAACAAATAACAGTCCTCAAGAAATGAAATTTAATCGTGTTAAATAATAGTTTTGGTCATATGAATGATAGCTATAAGTTTAATATTTTTTTATATCCTTGTTGAAACATATGTGTGTCTCCTTTAAAAAATTACTGAAGTATAGTGATAAATTCCATAAGTAACAGAAAGTGGGATTAATAGTATTTATTCCCAAGTGACCGTATTAAGTGAAAGTAGTTATTTATTCAGTGTCGAAAATTGGCTTCACCTTTTTGTGTAGACACTGCCAGATTTGGGCTGGCGGCCGTTTTATTAAGCGAAATAGTTTATTGTTATAACAGGATTTGCCTGATAAAAGGTTTCCAAAAGTAATTATTCTCACTGCTTTTCCCCAAACTCTATGATTCGGAGAAAAATAGTTCGATACTTTACCATTGGGTTGAGCACGGTTAAAATCCCTCTCCGAGAGTCGATGGTTTGGAGTGTTAGTGCTGCGTAATTTTGTGGTGGTGTTCCTGCTGCTATTTACTGCACAGTTCTGACATTCCGAATCGCGGATCTTCCGTCTTTACAGTGGTAGAACGTAAACTTTCTGGTACCGTACTGACGAGAACGCGAAAGAACCGTTGCAAGGTATTATCATGCGGTAAACACTGGAACTAGAGGACAGGCATGTCACTGACCGTCGAATCCCATGTTTTCATTACAACGCCATTTTGTTGTGTTGCTACAAGCAGGAAAGCATTTTTCACGTTCCCGAAGAATTTGTTCGTTGTTAGAAAGCTGGAAATATATTAAGAGTACATGATTTAATAATTACACATACTTTAAAACTTGGCCGCTCTAGAATATCAGTGACGTAAGTAGTTTCGTTGTTCACGAAGTACATTAATGGATCAAGTTTTGTTTGCAAGTGCAGGTGCTTCAATTTGGGAACGTACCGGTATGCGATTCCTGATGCGGAAATCCCCAAATTGGTATCCCAAATAATTCGTTGTAACTATAAGTTCATCGCTCTGTATGTCTAAGCTAATTTTCTTTCTACAAACTTAATTTTAGATAAATCCCATGTATGTATATGTAAACAAGTTTTCATTTTGTTGGCGTACCAAAGAAAGTATTTAAATTGGAACAGATGAAGCGTCCGTGACAATAGTCTAAGTTTCTTTTACAGATCGCAAACAAATGAAGGCTACCGCTAGTACTACGTGCAGTAAAGAAATGTAGAGCTATAAAGCATTTCACAATTTAATTGTTCCTCAAATAACATAGGAACGTTAGGCTAACGACAGCAAATGCCCAGATGAATCTATGGACACCGAATTAGTCAGGAAACCAACCTATCCTAGTCTGTCTATGAAAGATTTCCGAAGGCTTGCCTATCAGCTTGCTATAAAAATGAGACTGAAAACCCATTTTCGAAAGAAAACCTGCAAGGTGGTATAACATTGTTACGCAATTTCCTAAAAAGGGAACCCGAACTCTCAGTTAGTTCCCGCCAAGGACTTTCATTCACCAGGGCTAAGAGTTTCACAGCCGAAGATGTTTCTTGACATTTATGAGCTCTCCTTGGATCCAATCAAGAACAACCTAGCCAAATTTTTAACGGTGACGGAACTTTTATCACAGTTGTGCATCACAAGCATACTAAAATTGTTGCACTGATGGTGGAAAAGCAAATAGCTTCTCTACAAGCTGCTGAAAGGGATGCACTTATGACTGTAGTGAAACGTATAAGCCCTTCGGGACACTTCATACCACCCCTAATGATCTTCCCACTAAAATATGTGAACATTGAATTAATGGGTAGTGTTCCTCTTGGTTCCATTTATCCATGCCATCCTTCAGGGCTGATTCGAACAAATATTTTTACACAATGGTTTCGCCACATCTTGTTATAGGTGAAACCAACGAAAGATGGTCCTGAGGTTCTCGTAATGGATGAACACTTCACTCATGTGAGAAATATTGACGTGATTAATTTGGCCCATAAAATGCAGACATTGGATGTTTCTTTTACTGGGCCACTGAAGACAGTTTAAGTTCAGGAGATTGACAGCTGGATATAGTGACCATGATGGTAGTGTTGTAACAGTATACCAAGTAAGCAAAATTTATCGAAAAGCTTCAGAACAGACATCGGCAGCAGAAATAGCAGAAAACGATTTACAGAAGGCAAGTCTGTTATGATGCAACCTTCAAAATTTCCGGCCCCATGAATTTGTTGTTGTCGAAGTGGTAGATCCTCCTAAGAATAGGCCATCTGCAAATGATGATTCACAAGATGGACTTCGCGGAGATCTCCAAAAAATGCCGATTCTGAAACACTGGAATCTGAAGAAAATCCTGTTCATCAAATTCTAAGATCCTGATTTGTCATAGGAGCTGAGATCAGTTCTTTTCCTAAAATTAAATACCAAATAGGTTCCAGAAGCTACCGCAATGGCGCTTCTCAGCTGATCACTTGTTCTCCTTATAAGCATGAGGTAGTTGACTCAAAGCAAAGGGTGGTAACATCGAAGGAAGTTGGAAATGCAGGACGTGGTAAGCGCGGGGCATCAGACCAGGCACCTAGTCGTGGTAAATCGACTGACAAGACACGAGCGATCATTGAATCTTCATCAGAGTCCGAAGCAGATGAAATTGAACTGTGTGATAAAAGCGAAGACAGCGACGACGATGAAGACGCGGCGTGTACCTACTGTGCAGGGCTTTTCTCAACCGATCGCAATGGAGGGAACTGAATTCGGTGCTCAGAACCTGCGCTGGCTCTATAAGCAGGAGATATGTTTGTGATAGGTGTCGTTAAAGATGCTACAGATGCCAAACATCTGATTACTGCGTTTACGTACAATGGTCATAAGGCCTCCGCAAATTAAGAACCTATTTTCAAGCGAGACAATTGTGCAACATTATTTGCACTATGTTTAATGTTGATGTATAACAAGAGCAGAAATGGAACATGCATCATCATTCTGACGTGCAAAATAAAATATATTTACTGTTTGTGTTAACACAAATGGTTTTCATTTTATTCTATAAGCTACCTAAGAAAACCTCCTCAAATTGGGTGACTTTTCTCTATCTTGTTTTGCTGTAAGAAACACGTTCCCAAAATATAAAAAAGTATTATTGAATCAACTTGTACAAGAGACTAAGTTTATATACTGATGTACAAAGAGTTTTCATTTGTTTCTTTTTTGCAGATCTCTGTTTGTAGTAGGTATTCCGAGAGCTGATTTTAGAATCTTCCTTTCCCGCACATATTTCTGTCCTAGACGTTTAATTTTCTAAATCATACGTTCGCCACTTCACATTCAAGAAACACAGTCGTTCCACCACAGTACAGTACAAGTGCCCAAGTATCCGCGTAAACATCCACGTCTGTCTTCTCGATGGCAACAAACCATAGTCTCTTCCCAGTTCTATGCGTATCATTATTTGTTTTTAACCGTTATTTATCTTCCAGAATGTCGTTTATTTGGCTCTATTTGGAGAATGTTTGAACTTCTGGCTTGCTGATAAGCTGACTTTTGGGAGCTGTTTTGAAGTAACAGCGTTATATGAAGCGACACTAACAGTACCTAATGGAAAACTTCCTAAGCACGTGAGGGCATCAGCCGAGAAAGAAGACCTATGCTTCGATAACTAGCAATTATTTATCATCTCATAGGTATGAGTACTCATCAGTCACAATAACTCACATTTTGACGAGAAATTAGATAATAGGTGGGAGTAAGTCTAACGGATAAATGTTCTCGTAGTCCACTAGTAGCGGGAAATTACATTTCTGGCTGCAAGCTAAAGCTTCATTCTGGTTGAGCTGAGTAATGTAATATTCATAGTAAAGTGATTAACTAAGGTTAGTGGATTCACAAAGCGTCAGTAACTGGCAACAGATTATGCCAATATGTCTTCTCTCCGACAATTTCCTGCTTTCACAAATAATTTGCTTAAAATCTCATCAGCTACCAGCACGTACAGAGCTCAGTAAATAATACAGCATCGACAGCTGGCTCAGTAATAATGTTGTGCATGCAGATACATTCGCACGGAACATTGTATGGTTATCTTTCTAATATTTACCAAGGTTTGGCGACATATGCACGTTATCAATCGCCTTGCTGTCTCTCATCATAAAAGGATGGAACCGATATTGCCACGTTCAGTACTCTGAACCTCTTGTAAGACTTTTAATTACATATGCGTTACTCCAGTCAGGTATATCTATCTAACGTGTTCCAAAAATTATACTTTTAAAAAGCTTGAAAACTCACTATAAAAATTAATTTTGATTATTGAATGCATAAATTGGAGTACATCTATTTTCACAGCCCCTCCCCAAATCAATCCTTTGAAACCAAGGATGGGAAATGTTTCTCAGACAGCATGTAAATACACCTTATAATGAAAGCGAATTCTTTAAAGAAAAAATAAATCCTAAGGAGTGCTTCCTGTTTGTAGCAATGTAATGTAAAATACGAAACCAATATGTCATACCTTGTGAGAGCTATGACTGTCAATTAAACTCTTCTGGTACGTGTCTTCTTGAAACTAATGATTTTCATTGTAAAATTTTTCATTTTCTCCCTTCATTATTTTAAAATTTCGTAAGACCGAGCCCCTGCATGCCAATTAAATGAGCGCCTTTCACTTCTTTCCACACCCAGAATAATGTCCTATGTGAAATCTGTCACTCATAATTATTTCCCTGAGATTTGATGGTAAGTAACATGATGGATACCAGTGAAGACAACAACACTAACAACCACCTGTTCTGGGTGTCCGAGTTCCTTAAGCAAAATGTACGTTGGTGTCAGTGGAATCCTTCTGCAATCAGCTTCAAATGCCAGATCCCCAAATTTTCTCAATAACCTTCCTTGAAAAGAACTTCGCCTGGCCCCCAGAATTCAAATTTGATTTCTCGGAGCATCTCCGTAATACTTGTGTGTTGATCAGTACTACCGGTAACAAATCTAGGAACGCGCCTCTGAACTGCTTCTACGACTTGCTTTAATCCGGCCTGATGGGGATCCCAAACACTCGAGCAGTATTCAAGATTGGGTCGCACTAATTTTTTAGTGTTCTCTATGTTGCACAAGACCCACGCTTACCGTAAAGTTCTCTCAGCAAAAAGAAGTCAACCATTCACGTCCCCCAGTACAATCCTTCCATGTTCGTTCCATTTCAAATCGCTTTGCAACTTTATGCCCAGTTAATTAAGCGACGTGGCTGTGTCAAGTAACACACTACTAATGCTGTATTCGAACATTATGCGAATGTTTTTGTGATCATTTGGATTAACTTACATTTTTCTACATTCAGAGCTATCTGCCATTGGTCACATCAATTAGAAATTGTGTCTAAGAGACCTTGTGGCCTACTATCACTCAAAGACGACTGCCTTGCCACACGCCACAGCATCACTAGCAAGCGGCAGCACATTGCTGCTCATCTTATCCGTTAGATCATTTATGTATACAGAGAATAACATCGGCCTTATCCCAATTCCCTAGGGCAAGCGTGACGATCCCCATGTCTCTGATGAACACTCACCGTCGAGGACAGAGTACTGGCTCGTGTTACTTAAGAAGTCTTCGAACCACTCATATATCTGGTATCCTATGGGGTGTGGCAGTGACTTCGTGGGGCAAGGTGTCAAACGCTTTTGCGAAATCTAGGAATATGTAATCTGCCTCTTGCCCTTCAACCATAGTTCGCAGGATAGCACATGGGACAAGGACTTCCTGAGTTTCACATGAGCAGTGCTTCCTAAACCTGTGCTAATTTGTGGGCAGGAGCTTTTCCGTCTCAAGGAACTTTATTGTATTCGAAATGAAAATATGTTCCGGAATTATGCAGGAAACAGATTTTAAGGACGTTGATCTTTAATTTAGCGGCTCTGTTCTTTTACCCTTCCTGCGTACAGGAGTTACCTGCGTTGTGTTTTTTTCATTCGCTTCACTCTGACTTGTGAGCCTGAGATTTGCGATAAGTGCAAGCAAAATAAGAGATTCAATCCGGACGTGGTAACTAGTTTTTTTTCCACTATTAGCGATTTTGCGAAGCTCGAGAATTTTCTCAAGTTCTTGGTTAGAACCTTAACTGAAGTATGGCGCTGATAGCTGCAGCATGCTTCAGGCAGCGATTTCTTTACAGAAGCACGAATTTTTACTAACTTTTGCCTGTTGTCATTTGCACATTTTGTTTTGAATCTAGGGTGTAACAAACTTAGCATACCCAGCATTTTACGAATGACTTTATTAAACCACGATGGGTTTCTCCCTTGTTTAATCCACGTGCTCGGCATATCCTTTCTCTAGATCGTGATTTACACCGAGGTGACGAAAGTCATGTGAGAACGATATAATCATTTATAGATGACGTTAGTATTACGCACACAATGGGAGAATGGCAGTGAATTGGCAGAACTGTCATTTGTACTCAGGTGATTCATGTGAAAAGGTTTCCAAAACAACTAAGGAAGCACGAAGAACAGTAACAGACTTTGAGGGCAGAAAGGTAGTTCGAGCTAGAAACATGGAACATTCACTTTTGAAATTGTTAGGGAACTCAATATTCCGTGATCCACAGGATCAGTAGTTTGCAGAGAATATAAAATTTCAGCCATTATCTCATACCACGTGCTGCGTTGTCTCAGACGGGCTTCATTTAACACCTGAGAGCTTCAAAACTGGTTCAAATGGCTAAGCAATATGGGACTTACCATCTGAGTTCATCAGTCCCATAAACTTAGAACTACTTAAACCTAACTAACCTAAGGACATCACACACATCCATGCCCGAGGCGGGATTCGAACCTGCGACCGTAGTAGCCACGTAGGTCTGGACTGAAGCGCCTAGAACCGCTCGGCCACCGCGGCCGGCTAACGACCGAGAGCAGCGGCGTTTGTGTAGTTGTCAGTGTGAACAGCAAGCATGAAATAACCGCAGAAATCAGTGTGGGACTTACGACGAACTGACGTTAATGGGCTATGGCAACAGACGATCCTGGGCTCGTGGCGATATCGGTTGGAACCTAAGCGGTTGGAAAACAGTGGTCTGTTCACATGAATCCCGATTTCAGCTGGTAAGAACTGACGGTAGGGTTCGAGTGCGATGCAGACCACACGAAGCCATAGACCCAAGTTTTCAAGAAGGCACTGTACAACATGGTGGTGGCTCCATAATGGTGTGGGATCTGTTTACATGGACCATTGCCTGGAAATGGTTATGCTCGTCTACTTGGAGACTATTTACAGCCATTCATGTACCTCACGTACCCAAACACCGATGGAACTTTTATGGAAGACAGTGCGCCATGTCAATGGACCACAGTTGTTCCCGATTGGTTTGAAGAACATTCTGGACAGTTCGAGCGAATGATTTGGCCACCCACGTCGTCTGACCTGAATCACATTGAACATTTATGGAAAATTATCGA
This sequence comes from Schistocerca piceifrons, assembly GCF_021461385.2. Classification (NCBI taxonomy): domain Eukaryota; kingdom Metazoa; phylum Arthropoda; class Insecta; order Orthoptera; family Acrididae; genus Schistocerca; species Schistocerca piceifrons. The sequence goes on along the minus strand of NC_060149.1, from coordinate 43,441,235 downwards.
GAGGCCTGTTCATGCACAAAATTCAGCACTGGTAACACTTCCGCAATTATGGACGGTTATAGAGACACCATAGTTCAACGGACTTCCAACAACTTGTTGAGTCCATGCCAATTCGGGTTACTGTACTAGGCCGCGCAAAAGGAGGCCAAACACGATATTTTGAGGTATCCCATAACGTTGTCACCTCAGCGTACGATCTGCTTAGATTTTGCTCATAATTCCACTATGTCCAACATAGCGGAACAAAATTAACTCCACTCATTCTCTAAGAGGAATGACAGCAAATATTAATCTCCTATTTCTAGCGAAAATACTCTCCTAGCGTTCTTGATTGATTTATTAACTTTAATAATCTTCATTTACATTATGTCATAATGAGCACTAATCCCTGTCTTTACAGTAAAACCATCGGTAAGGTCATATTTCGATATTACAGTTATACGTGTACATTCACTAGTAATCAGATCCTTTGAGCAACACGGGGAAACATAATTAAATTGTTCTTTGGTATTCCCGTTGAATTCTAATTATCAAAAGCGTTAGATTGGCAGCACAGGGTAATATATCTGGATGTAGGCGCTGCTGACAAACCTGTAGAGCATTTTATACGTTACTATGCCGTTGCATGCTGACAAGATTTGGAGGATGCTGAGAACTGTTGACCCAGATCCTCAAGAACGCTTTCATGTACGTTCATGTGATCTGTGTTCCAAGCATATCATACCAATATTTGGTCTCCATGTTCTTCTTCTCCGCAAACACATAGAACCGTGGCAGAGGGAGGAATATGGAAACCCTACGTCACATAGAAATAATGTTAAAATACGATATTGCAGTGCCCGTGTTGTTAACTACAACGATACAGTTTTCCTACGGACATGCATGCATGTCCAAATGGACAGGCACTGCGACGACTGAAACTTTATGAAGTATATGAAATTTTTCACCGTTGGTAATGCGAACAACAATCAGCTGCATAAACGAACGCAGACTCCGCAAATTTATGCTGGTCCAGGATTCAAACCTGGATTTCCCACTTTGCGCGACCAGTCGCCTTAACTGATTTGGCTATCCATGCACTATCCATGCACCGAGCGAGGTGGCGCAGTGGTTAGCACACTGGACTCGCATTCGGGAGGACGACGGTTCAATCCCGTCTCCGGCCATCGTGATTTAGGTTTTCCGTGATTTCCCTAAATCGTTTCAGGCGAATGCCGAGATGGTTCCTTTGAAAGGGCACGGCCGATTTCCTTCCCAATCCTTCCCTAACCCGAGCTTGCGCTCCGTCTCTAATGACCTCGTTGTCGACGGGACGTTAAACACTAACCACCACCACCACCACTATCCATGCACGGACCCAAATCATATGTCGTCGTTCCTGCGCCACAACCTATACTTTTACACACATTATGTAATTTGTAGACTTATAGAAAGCTTTCTACAATGTGGACTGGAATACTCTCTCTCAAATTCTGAAGGTGTCAAGGGTAAAATACAGGGAGCGAAGGGCTACTTACGATTTGTACAGGAACCAGATGGCAGTTATAAGAGTCGAGGGGCATGAAAGGGAAGCAGTAGTTGGGAAGGGAGTGAGACAGGGTTGTAGACTCTCCCCGATGTTATTCAATCTGTATATTGAGCAAGCAGTGAAGGAAACAAAAGGAAAATTCGGAGTATGTATTAAAATCCATAGCGAAGAAATAAAAACTTTGAGGTTCGACGATGACATTGTAATTTTGTCAGAGACAGCAAAGGACTTGGAAGAGCAGTTAAACGGAATGGATTGTGTCTTGAAAGTAGAATTAAAGATGAACATCAGCAAAAGCTAACCGAGGATAATAGAATGTAGTCGAATTAAATCGGTTGATGCTGAGGGAATTAGATTAGGAAATGAGACATTTACAGTAGTAGATGAGTCTTGCTATTTGGGGAGCAAAATAACTGATAATGGTCGAAGTAGAGAGGATATAAAATGTAGACTGGCAATGGCAAGGAAAGCGTTTCAGAAGAAGAAAAATTCGTTAACATTGAGTATAGATTTGAGTGTCAGGAAGTCGTTTCTGAAAGTATTTGTATGGAGTGTAGCCAGGTATGGTAATGAAACATGGACGATAAATAGTTTAGACGAGAAGAGAATAGAAGCTTTCGAAATGTGGTGCTACAGAAAATGCTGAAGATTAGATTGGTAGATCACATAACTAATGAGGAGGTATTGAATAGGATTGGGGAGAAGAGAAGTTTGTGGCACAACTTGACTAGAAGAGGGGATCGGTTGGTAGGACATGTTCTGAGGCATCAAGGGAAAACCTATTTAGTATTGGAGGGCAGCGTTGAGGGTAAAAATCGTAGAGGGAGACCAAGAGATGAATACACCTAGCAGATTCAAAAGGATGTAGGCTGCAGTAGGTACTGGGGATGAAGAAGCTTGCACGGGATAGAGTAGCAGTCTCGGGACTGAAAACCACAACTACAACAGCATGTAATTCCTCTAGAGGTGAGTATATTTCAATTAAAAACCACTGCCTTGTATCAGCGGATAAATACGATACTGATGTGCCTGTGTTGTTAAGGAGAACGATGCAATAGTCCTTCAGTAGGGAATCTCAATTTTCCATGCCAGACGATATAACGCAAGCACAAATGTTAAGCATCGTGATTAGAAGTCAGACAGTGACGTCGCAAGGCGTACCAAGGCTATCTGCAAACTTTAGATTAAAGCTGTCTCTCTGGGGGAGTGATTTTGGCCATCGCATGGCGGAGACTGTGCATTGGAATACGTTTATGCGGTTGGAGTAAAGAGAGGCTGCCGCATTTCAGCTGGTAGTATTTACTTTTCATGCTCCACGTGGAGCGTATTCTGGGGCAGTAGGTCTTTTTCGAAAGACCTTTGGAGCGAATTCTTTTAGGGACACCTACTAGGAGAGCAGCACCAAGGATGGCATGGAGAGAGGATCGAAGTAGAAGTGGTCACCCAAGGCGTGGCTATCGTGATGGACTGCATTGCTTGAGCCCGTCCAGAGGTGTGCTACTCTATGTGATCAAAAGTATCCGGACACCTGGTTCAAAATGACTTACAAGTTCGTAGGACCCTCCATCGGTAATGCTGGAATTCAGTATGTTGTTGCCCAACCTTAGCCTTGAGGACAGCTTCCACTTTCTCAGGCATACGTCCAATCAGGTGCTGGAAAGTTTTTTGGGGAATGGCAGCCCATTCTTCACGGTGTGCTGCATTGTGAAGAGGAATCGATGTCGGTCGGTGAGGCCTAGCACGAAATCGGCGTTCCAAAACATCCCAAAGGTATTCTATAGGATTCAGATCAGGGCTCTGTGCAGGCTAGTCCATTACAGCGATGTTACTGTCGTGTAACCAGTCCAACACAGCCGTGCTTTATGAATACGTGCTGTTGAAAAATGCTATCTCTATCCCCAAATTGCTTTTCAGCAGTCGGAAGCAAGAAGATGCTTAAAAAAGCAATGAAAGCCTGTGCTGCAATAGTGTCACGCAAAACAACAAGGGGTGCAAGACCCCTCCATGAAAAGCACGACCACATCGTAACATCGTTGTTGTTGTTGTGGTCCAGAGACTGGTTTGATGCAACTGTCCATGCTACTCTATCCTGTGCAAACTTCCTCATCTCCCAGTACCTACTGCAACCTACATCCTTCTGAATCTGCTTAGTGTAATCATCTCTTGGTCTCCTTCTACGATTTTTACCCTCCACGCTGCCATCCAATATTAAATTGGTGATCGCTTGATACCTCAGAACATGTCCTACCAACCGATCCTTCTTCTAGTCAAGTTGTGCCACAAATTTCTCTTCTCCCCAATTCTATTCAGTAACTCCTCATTACTTACGTGATCTACCCATCAGATCGTCAGCATTCTTCTGTAGCACCACATTTCCAAACCTTCTATTCTATTCTTGTATTAACTATTTGTCGTCCGTGTTTCACTTCCATACATGGCTACACTCCATACAAATACTTTCAGAAACGACTTCCTGACACTTAAATCTATACACGATGTTAACAAATTTCTTTTCTTCAGAAACGCTTTCCTTGCCATTGCCAGTCTACATTTTATATCCTCTCTACTTCGACCATCATCAGTTATTTTGCTCCCCAAATAGCAAAACTCCTTTACTACTTTAAGTGTCTCATTTCGTAATCTAATTCCCACAGCATCAACCGATTTAATTCGACTACGTTCTATTATCCTCGGTTAGCTTTTGCTGATATTCAACTTAAATCCTACTTTCAAGACACTGTCCATTCCATTCACTACTCTTCCAGGTCCTTCGCTGTCTCTGACAGAATTACCGTGTCACGGGCAAACCTCGAAGTTTTTATTTCTTCTCCATGGATTTATGGATTTTAATTCCTACTCCGAATTTATCTTTTGTTTCCTTTACTGCTTGCTCAGTATACAGACTGAATAAAATCAGGGACAGGCTTCGACCCTGTCTCATTCCCTTCCCAACCGATATTTTCCTTTCATGCGCCTCGACACTTATAACTGCCATCTGGTTTCTGTACAAATTGTAAATAGTCTTTCGCTCCCTGTATTTTACCCCTGCCACCTTCAGAATTTGAAAGAGAGTATTCCAGTCAACATTGTCAAAAGTTTTCTCTAAGTCTACAAATGCTAGAAACGTATGTTTACCGTTCCTTAATCTATCTTCTACGATAAGTCGTAGGGTCAGTATTGCTTCAAGTGTTACAACATTTCTACGGAATCCAAACTGATCTTCCCCGAGGTCGGCTTCTACCAGTTTTTCCATTCGTCTATAAAAAATTCCTGTTAGTAATTTGTAGCTGTGACTTATTAAACTGATCGTTCGGTAATTTTCACATCTGTCAACATCAGCTTTCTTTGGGATTGAAATTGTTATATTCTTCTTGAAATCTGTGGGTATTTCACATGTCTGGTACATCTTGCTCACCACATGGTAGAGTTTTGTTAGGGCTGGCTCTCCCAAGACTGTCAATAGTTCTAATGGAATGTTGTCTACTCCCGGGGCCTTGTTTCGACTTATATCTTTTAGTGCTCTGTCAAACTCTTCACGCAGTATCATATCTCCCATTTCATATTCATCTACGTCCTCTCCCATTTCCATAATATTGTCCTCAAGTACATCGCCCTTGTATTGACCCTCTATATACTCCTTCCACCTTTCTGCTTCCCCTACTTTGCTTAGAACTGGGTTTCTGTCTGAGCTCTCGATATTCATACTAATGGTTCCCTTTTCTCCAAAGGTCTCTTGAATTTTCCTGTAGGCACTATCTTTTTTACCCCTAGTGATATGTGTCTCTACATCCTTACATATGTCCTCTAGCCATCCCTGCTTAGCCACTTTGCACTTCCTGTCGATCTCATTTTTCAGACGTTCGTATTCCTTTTTGCCTATTTCATTTACTGCATTTTCATATTTTCTCCTTTCATAAATTAAATTCAGTATTTCTTCTGTCACCCAAGGATTTCTGCTAGCCCTCGTCTTTTTACCTAATTGATCCTCTGCTGCCTTCACTATTTCATGTCTCAAAGCTACCCATTATGGAACGATTGACAAGATCGGGGGAAAGAAATATAGCAGAAGAAGAATACAATGGAGGCTTTCACGGCCGGTGTTGTCTTCAGTTGAAACGTCCGGGCTGAGAGGCCGTGGTCTATGTATAAAATTTCCACGTAACGTTTCGTCTCCATCTGCGGGAGACATATTCTGAGGACGTCCGGCTACTGCCACTGAGGCTCTAGGTAATCCCGCATTTATAGAGCGCATAGAGGGCACCACCATTCGTCACGTGATTCCAACGATATGCCTGTCTTTGGAAGGCGTCATCATTCTCGATTAAGAGCAATCGATTGTCATTCTGCTGGCGCAACGTCGACATCCATATTTTGTCCAACTTTAAAACTTCCTCTTTACTATTAAAATTATTATGGTGTTTGTGAATCTCTATTGCTTTTCTATACATGCGCGCATGATAATGGGATGTTTGTGCTAGAACGCTTGTCTCATTAAATTTAATTTCGTTGTTCCCATGTAGAAAAACATGCTCAGCTACGACAGATTTTTTGATGTGTCCTAAGCGACAGTTTCTTTTATGTTCGGCTAAGCGGGTGTTTACAATTCTTTTCGTTGTTCCAATATACACTGATCCACAACTGCATGGAATTTTGTATACCCCAGATGTTGCTAGGGGGTGTCGGGCATCTTTCGCACTTCTTAAATATTCCTTAATCTTCTTGGTGGGTCTGAAGATTGTTTCAATCCCATACCTGGCCAGGACTTTTCCGATACGGTCCATGACTTTATTAATGAACGGTAGGAAAACTTTTCCAGTAGGGGACCGTTGTTGTTCTTGACCTCTGGCTTCTTTTCTTCTTTGATGGAGGGCTCGATCAATTTCCTTGCTGGTATATCCATTTTTCATTAAGGCTAACCGTAAGTGATTTATTTCATCTTGCAAGTAAGCCGGCTCACAGATTTTGTTGGCTCTGTTCTCCAAGGTTTTCAAGATACCTCTTTTTTGCCAAGGATTATGGTTTGATTCGTTGCGGAGGTATCGATCCGTGTGAGTGTTCTTTCTATATACCTTGTGGCCCAGCGTCCCATCCGCCTGTTTGATTATCGACACATCCAGGCAATTGAGTTGATCGTTAGTCTCTTTCTCCATTGTAAACTATATCTTTGGGTTAATAGTGTTCAGATGCACCAAGAAGACATCCAACTCTTCTTCACCATGAGTCCACACTACAGATGTGTCATCAACACAGCGGTACCATTTAGCTGGCTTTTTACTGGCAGTCTATATGGCGGAGCATGCCGCACCACCGGCTACACGCAGCAGCAGACGCGGCGCCAGCATTCCAGTCCACGGTGGGTCCCTGTTTCTGATCTCTGAGTCAGACACGTGGACCATAGCCAGCCAGCAGTGGGCCACCTGACGGTTCCCAACCGGCGGCAGTCCTGTTGGCTCCCAACACACGCTGGAGACATCCCTAGGCGAAGGGCGCTGAGTCGGCTGCCAGCGCATCCTGACGTCATCAAAACTCCAAGGCTGTACACAGCCGGCACACTGCAGTTCGTTGCATGTATTGCTGAGGTAACCTTTCCGTGCCAAGCTGTTTTGCAGACAGCGAAGTGGCGTCCTCGGCATAGCGGGACCCTGTGACTTAGACAGAGAGGAATGCGGCACTGTAGCTTAGAATAATAAAACACTTAAAGATCATGGACGAGTTTTAATACGGTGCATCCTGACAGTTTCCCTCCACGTCTAACATTCCTCCACCGCACACCAACATCTACGTTTGGCAGTGACGGCTACAGTTGTAAGGTTACAGAACAAATGAAGGTCAATTTTACACCTTTCATAAGGGTTCATACATCATAACAGGGAGGTGATTATGACACCTAAATTAGTTTGGCGGTAATGAGCAGATTTGCGTATTAGTATGTAACGCAAAAGGGATGAAACTCAGTTGACAGTATTGATACACCACTTCTATATAAGAGATGTCAATCAGCAGAAGGTGGAGCAAGTAGCGAGAGGAAACGTTTTGTGTGGAAGCCATTGCAGACAGATGCAGGGACCACACCCCGGGAGGCACCACAGAAAGCTCTCAAGGGTCGCGTCCATAGCGAGGGTCAGCTACCGAGCAGTTGCCACATACAGCAGTGCTAGTAACGGGGCTGCGAGAAGTACGACAGAAAGAAGCTTTAGAAAACTGCGTTTCGGAATGCCAACGGGATACGAACGAAACCACTTGCACATTCGATCACGTGAACTGCAAGTGGTACACATGTGATAGGCTCATGTAACTTTTTCGGCGTCTGGTAGAGAGTTTCCAAAAAATAAGAGGAACGCTCCTGTTGGTCGAGAAAAGCCGTGACGTGGAGATGAAAGAACCCAGTTGGGGAGAGAGTTCGGCTACGGAGAAGACAAGACGGATATTTTGAGGGGACTGTTCTCTGAACTGGCGTCAAGTGTAGAATGCAGTGCATTCTGCTCTGTACGACGCAGAGGAAATTTGTGTGAACACTATGTTCACAGTGGCAGACGTCCAGCTATAAATCAGCTACAGCATCGTTGAGCTCCAACTGTGGAGAAACGAAGTGGATAGTTAGTTAATGGTTCTTGCAAGAACTGAGAGGGCATTATAATATGCATGTTGCTCCAGCCATGCGCTTGTACATCGCCATATTCTGAGACTAGGGATGAGTTCATGTTTTCTCGCATATCGAGAAACATAGGGAGAGTTTTTTCTGGAAAATTCAGCAAAGGCTTAATTAGATTTTTATAGGAATTTCAGTGGGCGAGAGCAGCCAGGCAGGTGACAACTCATCGCAGCTAAGGTAAATACGGCGTGCAGAGGCATAAAGTTGTTGGTTCACCGGCTTTCGTCCACTGTAAACTCGAGTGACCTTGCGTAATCTTTAGCTCGACTTGTCAGGAAAGTAACCTTTCTCCATAGAATTGACTGTCATCCTAAAAATAGTACCGAACTTTGAACCGGAATCGGATGATTTATCGTAGTACTGACAATATCATAACGTAATTGTAAGAATCATTTCGTAAAGAAACTTCTAGTTAAAATTTAATATTGTTGTGTTTAGGATTATTTAACTATCTGAGAGTATCAATTTAATACTGTTGTGTATAGGATTAGTTCACTTTCAGAGGCCGAGATGCGTCATTTTCGGCCGGCCGGGTGGCCGAGCAGTTGTAGGCGCTACAGTCTGGAACCGCGCGACCGCTATGGTCGCAGGTTCGAATCCTGCCTCGGGCGTGGATGTGTGTGATGCCCTTAGGTTAGCTAGGTTTAAGTAGTTCTAAGTTGTAGGGGACTGATGACCTGAGAAGTTAAGTCCCATAGTGCTCAGAGCCATTTGAACGATATTTTGCGTCATTTTTGACAACTGCCACAACATTGTCACATTGTAAACTGTGGAAAAGCGTGTATTTACGTGACAAAATTGCAATATTAAACAATTTCATTACAGCTTACACAGTCGGTGAAGAGAACGTGATGCCAATCCTGAGCGGTCCATTCGGCATGTTGTTGGGCTCATCTGTACCGCGCTGCGTGGTGTCGCAATTGCAAAGCTGGACCTCGCCGTGGACGTCGGGAATGAAGTTGCGCATCATGCAGCCTACTGCGCACAGTTTGAGTAACACGACGTCCTGTCTCTGCACGAAAAACATTAGTCAACATGGGGGCGTTGCTGTCACGCTTCCTCCGAGCCTTAATCCGTAGGTAGCGGCCATCCACTGCAGTAGCAGCCCTTGGGCGGCCTGAGCGAGGCATATTATTGACAGTTTCTATATCTCTGTATCTCCCCCCTGCCCGAGCAATAACGCTTTGGTTCACCCCGAAAAGCCAGGACACTTCCCTTGCTGAGAGCTCTTCCTGGCACAAACTAAGAACGCGGACGCGATCCACCCGCGGTATTGAGCGTCTAAGCGTCGTTGAACTACTACTTCCTTCCTGGTGGAATGACGGGAACTGATCGGCTGTTGGACCCCCTCCGTCTAATAGGCACAGCTCATGCATGGTTGTTTACATCTTTGGGAGGGTTTAGTGACATCTGTGAACAGTGAAGCCGGCCGGTGTGGCCGAGGGGCTCTAGGCGCTTCAGTATGGAACCACGTGACCGCTACGGTCGCAGGTTTGAATCCTGCCCCTGGCATGGTTGTGTGTGATGTTCTTAGGTTGGTTAGGTTTAAGTAGGGACTTAAAGATATACTTGGCTCAACAAAAGACCAGCTGGGGTTGCAGACTCCGGGCATTTACCGTATTGAGTGCGAATGTGGGTTGGAATATATCGGGCAGACACAACGATGTATCTCCCAGCGCTGTACTGAACACATCAGGAACGTACGACTATGACAGACAAACAAGTCCGTGGTAGCGAAACATAGTATTATTGAGGGACACACCTTCGAATTCGAAAAAACTGTGCTGCGCTAACTGTTTCTGGGATTCGATCTTCAAAGAGGCAGTGTAGATACGTCTGCAAAACAATTTAGTAAACAGGGATAGCGGTTTTCAACTCAGTGCAGCGTGGACTCCCGCAATTGGCAAAATACGTCAGGGACGTTCCAATCTGAAGGCCGCGGCGTCCGCAGACAGACTGGATAGCCACTGGGTCTCGACGTCGGACCGCGTCGCGGCCCCCTACCACCACCGACACGGTAACCCCTTCCGGAGGAATGTAATGGTCTGGCCTACAGAATCGAACGACGGCCAAGCAGCTATATAAATATGCAGAACACAGCATTCCGACGCTTCACCAAAAGATGATGGGTACGAAACTCATCGAAACGTTGCGACAAGACGACGCCACTACTCGGCTGATAACCAGAGAAGAATTCATCAGTCAAAGGGACTGCGTCTTTGATAAAATATCCACAGTCAACGTCTATCTTCAGGAGTTCTGGGAACCGGGGTGATGCAATACTTTTTTGATGTGTGTATGATTGCTGGCACATCATCAGTAATACCTCCATTCACTGCAGCATTCTTTCTCTGGCTTTGTAGGTTCGATTGTAGATCTATTTGATATAACAGCGTTCGTATAACCCTTGTATAGTTTCTAGAAAGGTTGATTATCTATGTATATGTTGTGTCAGGACAGAGATCTTATATCAGGCATAGTGACACAGTCAGTTTCATTTACATGCTCGTAGGTTAGACTGTCATGTGAATGAGGATTAGTGGCAAAGCGAGGCTATTATTGGCGGAGGAAAAGAGCGAATGTTTTAATGACATGGAAGATAGTCAAAATAGAGGTCTGGAGAGGCGGTGGTTAACTTTCTCACACAACAGCCAGGCACAAGTGCAGAAGATATGGAGAAAGCAGCACCACATTGCAATTAACCAGATGATGCAAACGGTGTAAATGAAGATGAAGAAGCAGTCGACTTTCGATATGCTGATGCAATGGTAAAAATACAAAACAGTTCAATAGGGGATTACGATACACTTCTTATGACAATGAAGTGCCGTTATATATTCAAGCACCTCGACACTGTCTACTACTGGGAACAATACTCGGATGGACCCCATCCTAGAGTTCGTATAGAATGTAGAATAAAGGAGACAAAAAGAAGCCAAGATCTCAGATGAGGTGTAGACAGATAGAAACTATGGACTTGGGAAAGAGATTTATAGGAAATTTGAAAGTGGTAGAAAGATACAGGTAATGGGAATACAAGTAATTTGTAGCAAGATTGACAGAAGATATGGAGAAAATCAAAGGAGAGGTGGCGGAAGTTAAGAGCATGTAAGCTGAGGCAAAAGAAGTAGCAACCGAAGCTGAGAAAGATGTGCAAGGAGGTATGATAGAAGCGAACAATGTCAAGACAGTGGCGCCAGTAGCTATTAACATGCAGAGGTAGTCTACAGCGCTATCAGTCAAACCAAGAAAGATATAGCCACACTGCAGGAACGGGATCTGAAGACAGTGGAGAAAACTCAAGAAGCAATGTCGAAGAACTCAGAAAGAATACACAAAAAATACTGAGAAAATAGAAATTATTGACGATAAAGAAACGAGGGTTAAGGTATCGCAGGAGGAAGATCATGCTGGAAAGATATCAAAGAGGACAATGACTGTCTAAAAAATATCCAGCAGTAAATGGAGGATTGTGGTCTCATGTAATAGAACCAGGTGATCAATATATTATGTGCTCCCCAAGTCAGCGTGCCACAAGTCGCGAGCTGTGACTTATAGGTAGATCTGTCACATAATTATGTGCCACTCAGTACATGCTACATGCACATTAGCTATGAAAATAACACAGGACAGAGTAGTAGCAGCATGCATCGTGAGGCTACACGCCATGAGCTGGGATAAGAGTGGGGGCAAGAAAAGACACGGCATTCGATTAGAAACACTTTATGTCAGTTCAGAACTTCCAAAAATATCAGGACACTGTGAATACACTACATCATTCAAAGACTTGGATCGCTGAGTTTGATCGATGAACAACGACATCCTGGTCGTTGGTTTATAAATTAGTGTTTATCTGTGCACACATGAAATGGTTGGTAACACCTATAAATCATACAAGGGGTTCAGAGAGGCTTTCCTCGCCAGCTGTTGGTCACGTGAGATGCAGGATCACATAATGCAAGAGATTATGATGAGTAAAGATTTACAAACTTTAGGGTATATGAACACAGTAAAACGTTTTGAGTCTTTACTTAAGAAGAAACAATTCCTAGTTGCACCGTAGTGCGAGCGACATAAACACTTTATGTTATATGAATCTTCCCATTAATTATCAACAGGTACTTGCCACCCAATGCAGGGATAACGTGGAAGCTTTCAAGAGCGTTCCCCACGAGGTAGAGTTTCCGTACGAGGCACATGATGCGAGAACGAAGGGGAGAATTCATGAAGGAAATTATCGTGTGTCATCATAAGTATATAACGTTTGGAGGAATGAAAGGGAATGGCCATCCGGAGGAAACGGTTACGTCCGACTGGAACCAGAAAGACGAGGCAATTGGAACAATTTTCTAGGTTAATCAACAGTCATAGATTTGAATGCAACTGCCGATAACCTGGCAGAGCCATCAACTAGCAGAAATCATTGAAATTCTGCCATCAAATCCGACAAGGGAGGACTGCATTGGTTGCCCTTCTTGTAAGAGACGTAATATAGACGTGGTAAATGTTCACGATACACCTGCAGTAGGAATCCATTTAAAAAAGTACACTGTAAAAGTACTGTACCAAACTGTTGGGCGGCTAACAATATGAACCTCTGCCTACCAATCTATTCTGTGAAAACCACTCATCAGTAGCATTTTCCATTACCGCAATATTAATGTGCAAGTTTTAGGTAATTTACCCTGTTCGCGTCTTATTTTGTTAATCAGTCTCAAAATAAGCGCAACAAATAGTGGAAGAACTGGGCAGTTTATGTGCAGTATGCTACGCACAGCAGCAAACTTTGTGGGATGTTCTCCTGATAGATTTCCATCTACATCTACATCTACATCTACATCTATACTCCGCGAGCCACCTTACGGTGTGTGGCGGAGGGTACTTATTGTACCACTATCTGATCCCCCCTTCCCTGTTCCATTCACGAATTGTGCGTGGGAAGAACGACTGCTTGTAAGTCTCCGTATTTGCTCTAATTTCTCGGATTTTTCGTTGTGATCATTACGCGAGATATATGTGGGCGGTAGTAATATGTTGCCCATCTCTTCCCGGAATGTGCTCTCTCGTAATTTCGATAATAAACCTCTCCGTATTGCGTAACGCCTTTCTTGAAGTGTCCGCCACTGGAGCTTGTTCAGCATCTCCGTAACGCTCTCGCGCTGACTAAATGTCCCCATGACGAATCGCGCTGCTTTTCGCTGGATCATGTCTATCTCTTCTATTAATCCAACCTGGTAAGGGTCCCATACTGATGAGCAATACTCAAGAATCGGACGAACAAGCGTTTTGTAAGCTACTTCTTTCGTCGATGAGTCACATTTTCTTAGAATTCTTCCTATGAATCTCAACCTGGCGCCTGCTTTTCCCACTATTTGTTTTATGTGATCATTCCACTTCAGATCGCTCCGGATAGTAACTCCTAAGTATTTTACGGTCGTTACCGCTTCCAATGATTTACCACCTATGGCATAATCGTACTGGAATGGAGTTCTGCCCCTATGTATGCGCATTATATTACATTTATCTACGTTTAGGGAAAGCTGCCAGCTGTCGCACCATGCATTAATCCTCTGCAGGTCCTCCTGGAGTACGTACGAGTCTTCTGATGTTGCTACTTTCTTGTAGACAACCGTGTCATCTGCAAATAGCCTCACGGAGCTACCGATGTTGTCAACTAAGTCATTTATGTATATTGTAAACAATAAAGGTCCTATCACGCTTCCCTGCGGTACTCCCGAAATTACCTCTACATCTGCAAATTTTGAACCGTTAAGAATGACATGTTGTGTTCTTTCTTCTAGGAAATCCTGAATCCAATCACAAACCTGGTCCGATATTCCGTAAGCTCGTATTTTTTTCACTAAACGTAAATGCGGAACCGTATCAAATGCCTTCCTGAAGTCCAGGAATACGGCATCAATCTGCTCGCCAGTGACTACGGCACTGTGAATTTCTTGGGCAAATAGGGTGAGGTGAGTTTCACATGATCTCTGTTTGCGGAATCCATGTTGGTTATGATGAAGGAGATTTGTATTATCTAAGAACGTCATAATACGAGAACACAAAACATGTTCCATTATTCTACAACAGATTGACGTAAGCGAAATAGGCCTATAATTATTCGCATCTGATTTATGACCCTTCTTGAAAATGGGAACGACCTGCGCTTTCTTCCAGTCGCTAGGTACTTTACGTTCTTCCAGCGATCTACGATAAATTGCTGATAGAAAGGGGGCAAGTTCTTTAGCATAATCACTGTAGAATCTTAAGGGTATCTCGTCTGGTCCGGATGCTTTTCCGCTACTAAGTGATAGCAGTTGTTTTTCAATTCCAATATCGTTTATTTCAATATTTTCCATTTTGGCGTCCGTGAGACGGCTGAAGTCAGGGACCGTGTTACGATTTTCCGCAGTGAAACAGTTTCGGAACACTGAATTCAGTATTTCTGCCTTTCTTCGGTCGTCCTCTGTTTCGGTGCCATCGTGGTCAACGAGTGACTGAATAGGGGATTTAGATCCGCTTACCGATTTTACATATGACCAAAACTTTTTAGGGTTCTTGTTTAGATTGTTTGCCAATGTTTTATGTTCGAATTCGTTGAATGCTTCTCTCATTGCTCTCTTTACGCTCTTTTTCGCTTCGTTCAGCTTTTCCTTATCAGCTATGATTCGACTACTCTTAAACCTATGATGAAGCTTTCTTTGTTTCCGTAGTACCTTTCGTACATGATTGTTATACCACGGTGGATCTTTCCCCTCGCTTTGGACCTTAGTCGGTACGAACTTATCTAAGGCGTACTGGACGATGTTTCTGAATTTTTTCCATTTTTGTTCCACATCCTCTTCCTCAGAAATGAACGTTTGATGGTGGTCACTCAGATATTCTGCGATTTGTGCCCTATCACTCTTGTTAAGCAAATATATTTTCCTTCCTTTCTTGGCATTTCTTATTACACTTGTAGTCATTGATGCAACCACTGACTTATGATCACTGATACCCTCTTCTACATTCACGGAGTCGAAAAGTTCCGGTCTATTTGTTGCTATGAGGTCTAGAACGTTAGCTTCACGAGTTGGTTCTCTAACTATCTGCTCGAAGTAATTCTCGGACAAGGCAGTCAGGATAATGTCACAAGAGTCTCTGTCCCTGGCTCCAGTTCTGATTGTGTGACTATCCCATTCTATACCTGGTAGATTGAAGTCTCCCCCTATTACAATAGTATGATCACGAAACTTCTTCACGACGTTCTGCAGGTTCTCTCTGAGGCGCTCAACTACTACGGTTGCTGATGCAGGTGGTCTATAGAAGCATCCGACTATCATATCTGACCCACCTTTGATACTTAACTTAACCCAGATTATTTCACATTCGCATTCGCTAATAACTTCACTGGATATTATTGAATTCTTTACTGCTATAAATACTCCTCCACCATTGGCGTTTATCCTATCCTTGCGGTATATATTCCATTCTGTGTCTAGGATTTCGTTACTGTTCACTTCCGGTTTTAACCAACTTTCCGTTCCTAATACGATATGCGCACTATTTCCTTCAATAAGAGATACTAATTCAGGAACCTTGCCCTGGATACTCCTGCAGTTTACCAATATTACGTTAACTTTTCCTGTTTTTGGTCTCTGAGGACGGACGTTCTTTATCAACGATGATAATGTCCTCTCTGGTAAGCCGTCAGGTATTTTATCGTTTCGCCCAAGGGGGGGTCCCTCTAACCTAAAAAACCCCCGTGTGCACGCCACACGTACTCTGCTACCCTAGTAGCTGCTTCCGGTGTGTAGTGCACGCCTGACCTGTCTAGGGGGGCCCTATAGTTCTCCACCCAATAACGGAGGTCGATGAATTTGCAACCATTATAGTCGCAGAGTCGTCTGAGCCTCTGGTTTAGACCCTCCACACGGCTCCAAACCAGAGGACCGCGATCGACTCTGGGCACTATGCTGCAGATATTAAGCTCAGCTTGCACTCCGCGTGCGATGCTGGTTGTCTTCACCAAATCAGCCAGCCGCCGGAAGGAACCAAGGATGGCCTCAGAACCCAAGCGGCAGGCGTCATTCGTTCCGACATGTGCTACTATCTGCAGCCGGTCACACCCAGTGCGTTCAATAGCTGCCGGAAGGGCCTCCTCCACATTACGGACGAGACCCCCCGGCAAGCACACCGAGTGCACACTGGCATTCTTCCCCGACCTACCCGCTATTTTCCTGAGGGGCTCCATAACCCGCCTAACGTTGGAGCTCCCTATAACTAATAGGCCCACCCTCTGTGACTGTCGGGACCTTGCCGGAGAATCGGCCACTGGCCCAACAGGCGAGGCATCCTGTGGTGGCTCGGAAACGATGTCATCACCACTAGGAAGCACCCCGTACCTGTTGGAAAGGGGTAAGGCAGCTGCCACGCGGCCAGATCCCACCTTCGCCTTTCGGCCAGGCACGCGCGAGCCCACCACTGTCCGCCATTCACCCTGGAGTGATGGCTGACCGGTAAGATGCTCACTGCCGGAAGACACAGCGACATCAGGGGTTCCATGTGATTCCAAGGCCACCGAAGTAGGAATAGGTCTCACCACAGTTGCCCCAACGCACTACGAGCCGACGCCTGCGCCTCGAGCTCGATGAGCCTAACAGACAAAGCCTCCACCTGCCCCCGAAGAGTGGCCAATTCTCCTTGCGTCCGCTCACAACAACCACAGTCCATGATGTCAAAGAGGTACCCACGGTACCACCAGTTACAGAATTAACGAACTGTGAGCAAAGAGATATTATCAGAAATGTTGTAGACTTTCCCCTAAGGATAAGAGAGCAACATAAAAAAGATGGTGGCTCAAGCACTCCACAAGCTCCTGGCCGAGGGCGGAAAACAGAAAGAACATTCAGTCATGTTGGTCAGAAAGTTCTAGTGAAGTCCCTTCGCCCCTCAAGTAAGCAAAAACAATATTGTCACAAATTTTTCTCTATTTGCGATACACCTATGGATATCTGTATCATCGCACTCCCAAATGCAGTGGAACAGGAATCCATGAAAACTAAGAAATCGATTGAAGTACAACACTTATGTCAGACGAAAACATGTATGGACTAAAGTAAAAGGTTACATGTTACATTATGCTGAGATTATCATATTTTGGTTCATATGTTGTTGCATAGTTATAAGTTTAATAGGAATGAGGTCTTAATACATTTGGCTTTTAGTTAATAACATGTGTCATCACAATGTTTTTGTTTTTAGTTATATGTTGTGTCATTCAGCCCATAGGAATCTGATCGAGACGTACAATCTATAAACCTGCTTGTTAATCGCACTGTTTTGATGGAAAGGACTGACAGATTTGCTGTAAACTGATCAGAACCATGTTGGAAGTGGAACGGTTGTAACATGACCACCTAGAGGTGTGTTGATTTTTTTATTAGGTATTACATGGAAATTATCACACTGTTCCAGGGTATGTGTGCCTGGTTGACTTTATTTTTCAAGGATATCATAGTACTTTTACTCGTCGATGGCATCGTTGGTGTTTTTGCTGTTCTGTCATGTGTTTGGCCATGCCTAATAGGCAATGTGTCAGAGTTGTTTTCTCGACAAAGTTTGTGTTGTGTCCGTACCATAGATGTGTGTTTGATGTGGTACTACCGATCGAGCTAGGTCCACATTAATGTAGTGCTATTATTTGTCGATAACGTGTGTGACTTGTGAGAATCCCACATCGCTGTAAATGTGTGAGCCGACTGACTTCAAAGTTCCAGAGAATTTTTTTTATGTTATATGGCATGTGAGAGGTATTGTGACCAGCCACTTAACCTATTGTAAAGTAGAACATGTTCGACCAAGAGCGAGAAACGTGTCCCCAGTGAGGGACAATTATCTTACTAGTCTACTAACAGTCCTGAATAATTTTGAGCAGTCTAACTGTAATTCTGTATCCATCACCAGTTTCTACGGTACAACTGATGCATGGACTTGAGCTTCAGTTATCTAAAGATGTGAAGATGGAAGATTACAGAGAGTATTTTCCCTTTGTGACTGTTATCTTGTGCCAGGAAATATTTCATCCACACAGTGGAATAAGAGATGGAGAAAACCAGTGGATTGCCTTGAATAATGGGCTATGTCAGGTACATATCAAAACGATTTTGTGCCCATGTCAGTACACCAATTCGTATGAGATCCTATGTACCTGCTCGTTAAGGTATATGGAGAAATATCGTTATTTTGTTGTCGATGTTTGTGAGGTTGAATATAAGTTTACAGGGTATCCAGTTGACGAATTAGTGTGCATCCGTTGTCATGTATATGGTTCGACTTACGGAGGTATATTGGTAATCAGACAGATATTGTCTAGTATGCTGGACTGTACTATGGTGTTAGTTGTATCTTCTCCTTTCTTTTAGTATTTATTCAGCATGCCCGGTTAAGCCATTTTTACTTCTGGTAGTCACAAGTTATGGCTATGCTAGTTCTCTCTTTGAGGTGATGGTTGCAATTAAGTGTAAGGTACTTCGTGAGCATGTATAAACTTTACTACAGGGATAGTAGTTGGGCCCAGTGTGTGCTAAGCTACTAACTTACACTCACACAACACACTCTTACGTCCATGCTATGGCGTACACGCTTTGTACTTGTTGCCACAGGTTTTACATGTCACATTTAATATGTCTGAAATATAAAACTGTCTGTACAATGACTTCCATCTATGCATATTATCAAATATTGTTGCCACATACAGTTCTATGATATGAAATAATCTATCAGATTTACTTATTTTTTAATTTTCTCCTCATGGGAATGTTGAGCTGCTATCGTCTGTAAACATGGTACCGATCAGCACTACCCACTCCTCGAGTAGCGTACGGGTGGTAACGAAAAGACTGTTGTTTTACTCCATTTTCCCTCTCTAATGTCCTTATACCAGAGCCATGCGTATCTCACTGTTATCTGACAGCTGAGCAACGGTATTGTTATCTAAAACTAAGGAGAAGGAGATCCACATCAAGAAAATCACCTTCTGACACTGTCAAAGTGCCTATACATGGAACCACACATGCTGTCGAGCAGATTGTCAGTATCGCGCCTCATGATGTTGTCGCTGGGCTGTCGCTGTCAACAGCCACTCGATCTCGCCCGTACTGCCACTACTACCACTATTATGAAGGAAGGATGTCTGGAACCGCCTAATTCTGTTCCTTACCCAGGGGCACAACAGCTAATATGTCCTCACCTGTGGCCACCAGATTTATACTCTTTGTACACCCAACAAAGTCCACAGAGCTTTAAGAGACAGCTTTCAATGAAAATGAGGCCCAAAGGGCTAAAGCGGTAGTGCACACGCATTGTAATCATGTCACACAAATCGGGTATTATAGATGTTAGGTCTAGATTTTTTTCGTTATCTGGAGTATCATTTTTAATAATGTCCCACCTATCTTGTATCTTTTATATACAGTCATATTTGTAATTTATAAAAATCTGTATTTATTCAGTATTCTACTTTCAATAAGCTCGATGTCAGATTTCATATTTTGGCAGCTCGTGGGATACAAGGTACGTTTTTATGCTCACATATAGTCGACACATAATCTTCAGAAGTGATCCACTTTAGAAAAATTATTTTGTTTTGTAATGGTTTATGGTTTATCTTGAAGCACAAAAACAGTAACGAGTCTCATAACTTGTCATTGTCGTCACACAACTAAAATAATTCTTTTAGTCTGTTGACACAATGTACCTCCACCCATGTAACATATACCGGGTGATCAAAAAGTCGGTATAAATTTGAAAACTTAATAAACCACTGAATGATGTAGATAGAGAGGTAAAAGTTGACACACATGCTTGGAATGACATGGGGTTTTATTAGAACCACCCCTATTGCTAGACGCCTGAAAGATCTCTTGCGCGCGTCGTTTGGTGATGATCGTGTGCTCAGCCGCCACTTTCGTCATGCTTGGCCTCCCAGGTCCCCAGACCTCAGCCCGTGAAATTATTGGCTTTGGGATTACCTGAAGTCGCAAGTGTATCGTGATCGACCGACATCTCTAGGGATGCTGAAAGACAACATCCGACGCCAATGCCTCACCATAACTCCGGACATGCTTTACAGTGCTGTTCACAACATTATTCCTCGACTGCAGCTATTGTTGAGGAATGATGGTGGACATATTGAGTATTTCCTGTAAAGAACATCATCAATCCTTTGTCTTACTTTGTTATGCTAATTGCCGGCCCGAGTGGCCGTGCGGTTGTAGGCGCTGTTATGGAACCGCGAGACCGCTAGGGTCGCAGGTTCGAATCCTGCCTCGGGCATGGGTGTGTGTGATGTCCTTATTTACTTGATTTTTAAAGTATTGCGCAACATTTATGACGTCAGAGCTAGTTACAACGGACTAGGCTGGCACACAATGGAAAGACTGATGTGCATTTTATACGGCGTGAGAAGGCTGCTTCCCTACATCACCCTCTACTTAAATTTTTTTTTTGAATGTTAATGAACGAAAAAAAAATTTAATCAAAAAAAGGGAAGCAAGAGTACAGCTTAACTCCCTGTGAAAATTAAAATTTTAAATGGAAACATATAGAATTATTAAAAGAAAACTGATTACCTACTTCAATTATTTAAATTGCTGGCATGTTCACTACCTCTTAAGCAACATTATCACTCAAAATTTAAGCAACATCAATGAAACACTTTGGCATACATATTGCCTCAGACAAACAAACACAATAAGATATGTAAAACTATGAAAATCTTAAATTCATTAAATACATTTTTACATACACAAATTCAAAGAAAATAACAGAGTTATTCATAATGCATAAACAGATGATTATATCTTAGCAGTCTTTTCTAAACCTGAAAGAAAATTTCACAAATCGTAACAATTTTTACACGCGTGGTTGTAGCCACTTTGGCTGGCGTTCTACACTTCCATTCACAAGGGTAGAGGAGGGGAAGTTGCTATGGTGTGCGTCCTTCACGTTCACTCTAATTTACATGGGGAAAGGGGAGAGGTCACTGTGAGTTGTGTCCAAGTCACTCCACGCTTTCACGCAGCTACCAGGCTGCCATTATCTGGTTTGTCCTGTAACACAAACAAAAAGAGTGCCTCAGACTCTGTTCACTTAATATCTAAGGGTGGGTCACAATGAAATGGGGATATATACATTTTACCTTTCAATATGTTACTGGAACAAAGTTAACAGAACTTTTTCAATTTTACTCTCGTTACTTAACTGTCATAAAATCGGTAAACAAATGGCTCAAAACGCCGTTAGTCACGTACTAGAGAAAATTTATGCTTAAGGCATACAATCATAAATCATATTTAATTTCAATTTATTATTTCTGGGCCGGAACACTGAACCAATGCTCGGTACATTCCTGATAAATCTGTATTTTATTTACTTAGCTGACTCATCTTCGATTACCTCATTCTTAGAGATAGTATGAGTATATTTGATTAGTAGTTGTCTTCTCAGCTTCTTTTACATGTGAGTAACTTGTGGTAATAGTACAGTTCTGAGTGTTCTAAACACACTACATTTAGTTGACTACTAACTCCACTTATTGGTCCTCTGCTGTTGTGTCAGTTCCACATCTGCAATTATGTACTTACTTCATCGAAGTGTATTTATGATGAGCTATAAATAATGTTTCACATCTGCCATTATGTTAATCAATTATGTTGCTAGTGTATGTACTTATTTAACACTCACTCTATTAACATTTAACGCATAGGATAGCACATTTATTTCATATGTATAGTGTATTGCAGCTGATTAGTTTGCTCATGTTGCAATCCATTTCCACTCGATCGGACGCTGAAACCACAGATAGTCTCTCTCGACCTACCACTAAGGTGCATTAAGTAATTATGGACGAGCGTAATGCTAAATTCCTTAAACCTAAGGGACACCATGAGCTGCTCTGTCTCATCTAACATAAGGGTACCTATGGTCGCATTCACGCCTCCAACTCATAACCTCAATACCTGTAGGTGTGTCACCGCACACCCAACACCAAAATAATGGCCAGCTCCAACCTTATAAATACTTCAGGGACGTGTCCTTCACGTCTCAACCACAAACACAGTTCAGTTCAATTACACTGCCATTCCTTGCTACACAAGGTGAGTTCATTCTTAAAACTTATCTACATATTTTTTTTGTAACCTAAGCAATCTCTTTTACTATTAATTAGTTAGCTCTACAGCATACAATAGGTTTCACTGCCACTTCAGATCCTGCTTGTGCACTAATTTGTATATATTTTGAAATTACTGTTGGTGGACCATTTTCAATAAAATAACAATTTTGTACTTATAATATTACCAGGGTTCTATACATACTTGTTACTCAAATACATTTGTATCTTAATTACATCATACTTCTCTATTGTTTATGTCTCTGTTAGGTTCGTTACATTAGGTTTTTTTTCGTTAATCGGTGGATAGAATGGTTACAGAACTCATGGCTTGATAGCCATGACGCAAAATTTTTGTATTGCAAAGAAGGAGTCGAAACTTTGGTGGATAGGAAAGATGAAGAATAAATGGGATCTGAAATGGGATAGAAGATCTCACACAGCTGGGACTGCACAGCTACCATACTGTGTATAGGTTACAGATCAACCTCCTCCCTTCAGAATTCATTAGTCTACTAAAATTTTCATATTGGAAAGAAGGGGTCGAAATTTTTGTGGATAGGAAAGATGAAGAGTGAGTGAGACCTGAAATGGGAAGAAGATCTCACACAGCTTGGACTGCACAGCTGCCACACTGTGTAGAGGTTACAGAACAACCTCCTCCCTACAGAATTCATTCACTACCTATGAACTTCTTTAGGTCGGTCACGTTCCTGAGACCTAATATCTTTTTACTCTTAGGGTACTCTATCCTATATGCATTGGCATGTGGTTTTCCTATGATCCTGAAAGGTCCTTGGTATTTACTAAGATTAACACCTTTGTCCCAATATCTCCTCTTTTTCAGAACTCGTATAGGCAACTCCCAAGTTTCATCATTAGTTACTACATGTTTATCAATAAAAGGTACCATAATTACTCCGGTTATCGGCAAGACCATTTTTAACTGGCTTCTTTCAAAGTCAACAACACTCTGATATTTTGACAAGAAATCTATGCCAATTAAAACCTCAATACTGAGATTATTTACAATTAAGCATGGATGATCAATTAAACTACCATTAATGTTAAAAGGCAGCAAAGCGTCTTGCTTTACCGTTTTTGACACCTTGCCAGTAGCACCAATTATTCTTAGTCCTGATACCCTCATTACAGTAAGCTTACCAGGTAATGCATCAAAGAAGGACTGAGATATCGCACTCACCTCACTTCCACTGTCTAAGAGACAACGTACATTGATACCCAACATATTCACTATTATTATAGGATGGCTTATTCTAGTTTGTACAGGTGGTTCCTCAAACTCATCCAATAGTTCCTTTTGGATTTGTCTCCAACTAAAGTGATCGACATCTGTCTTCATTACATTTAGGTCAAAGTGTGTAGGGGTTTCCTGAATTACATTTTCAGCTGCCTTTTCCAGTCGGTCTATTAATTTTAAATCGAAACACCGCACGACTTCATTACACTTAGTTTGCTGAACATGACCCAAATTACTGTAGTCTGAGCGATTCTGCGCCTCCAGACCGGGCATAACACTAGTTACGGCTAAACCACTTTCACTTTTATCGTCGGGTTCCTTCTCAAGTGACAACTGGTCACAGCTACTGGGTTCATCGACCCCCAACAGGCTACCCTCTACATTCTCACTTGCCTCCTGTCCTAAATCTATTAGTACAGTATCAACTTCCTGCACAGGTACTTTACATAAGAGCACATCATCCTCATCGTAAATATAAGCATGAATTTCTTCTGCTTCTTCACCTGACAATTCAGTATTTTGTAGCTCTTCTCTACTGTTACACTGCTGCGCTTTCTCTTCCTCTTCCCACTTAGAAAGCGTTTCTAACACGGTATCTATCAAATACTGTGAGTGATCTAATATTTCTGCTGTATCCTTAGATGCTACCGACCCTTTATCCACATGTTCAGTCTGAGTATTCTGATCTGTCTTACCAATTACTGTAATTACTGGCTTAGGAAAAGTAACCGCCTAGTGAGCGCCAGTGTCCTCATGGACGGGAACTAGTTTTCCTGTCTCGGCCTTCTACTGTTTCCTTTATTTCCCTTATAGTTAACTGGCACAGCACTGCTTTCCGCACTGTTGTTTGCCTGCATAATATTGTTCTGAACAAAATTACTATCATTTGGATGCCATTGTTGGTTCTGATAATTATTTCTCCAATTCCTTCCTCTCTTAGGATGGCGAACACCTACTGTTCTGATGTTTACATTGCCATTCTGCTCGTTCTTAAAATTACTACTAGTGTTATTAGCATTTCTGTTATTATGTGCTTGCTCTTCATTGGCAGCCACACGCTCTACACGTTCCAAATATTCAATGAAACGATCCAGATTGTCTCTAGGGGCAGATATAATTCTCGTTTGCCAATACCATGGCAGTTTGGCTTCAAGACCTAGTATTATCATTTCAGGTTTTAGTTTTTCGGCCAAATGTGATAAACGTGAGATCCATGACCTAGCAAACTCTTTAATAGATTCCTTGCCTACACTGAAGCGTTTTCCACTCCAAAATTCTCTCAACACTTCATTTTGCTTATTGCTAGACCAATACTCATTATTGAAAGCTGTTTTAAATTCCGTTAATGTTTTACACTTCAACATAACATCAGCTGACCAACGCATGGCGTCACCTGCTAAATGGCTTCTAATAAATGAGATTTTCTCTCGTTCAGACCAAGTTGGTGGAATCACATCTTCAAAATCGTTCCAGAAATCTAGCGGGTGGATATTTTTATCTGGATCGAACCGCAAGAACTGCCAACACCCGATAAAAGCGGCGTTTGCAGCTACAACTTGTTGCATACTACCATTACCAGAAGTTACTGACGCTACTTTACTCTCAATGTTAGCAATGTTAGTACTAATATTTTCTACTCTTATTTCAACATTATCTACTCTTTGCACAATATGAGTAGTATCAGTTTTGATTGCATCTATTTCTGCTTGACATATGTTTATTTTTATATTAACATCTTTAAACCTATCTGAGCACAGTTCAGATTCCGCTTCGATCTTTTCTGTTAACTTGTGCTCCAGCGTCGCATCTTCCAATTGGAAGTCTTTGCGAACCTCAGCAACTTCGGATTTTACTGTTTTATACATTTCAGAAAATTGTTGAGCAACCTTTTTCTTAATATTCTCACGGTTGTAATCAATTTTATAATTTAAACTGTCCAGATCCTCTTTCAACTTATTGCAACCAGCCTTGAAGGTATTGTCCATTACCTCCAATAGTTTATTAAAATTAGTTTGGTTGGCCACAATCTCATATTTTAATTCAGCATTACTGCTTTTGACTTGTTTTTTTTTCAGACTTTAATTCAGCATTACTGGTAGCTATTGCTTGTAATATAACATTTAAATCAATAGCCCCAGTATCTTTGGGTTGCTCACTAGCTGGTTTCTTATCACACTCAGGTTTATAGCAATGATACCGACGCGACGCGACTCCCGGCACACATGGTGTGCTAATCAGCGTCTGGAGAGAACTGGGGCCTTACTCTCTCGCGCAGCGTTCTTATATATAAAGCCGCGGTGCGGACGGCTAAGGGAACGCCTGATCAAAATTGCTCTCCCGACTAGCCGCTGGGCTAGTAATGCACCACTTTAAGTTATTGAATAAATCACCGCTTCCTTTGCTCATGGCCGATGAAGCTCTCAATTTAAATGTGCAATCAGCACACAGGTAAGTAACCATAATAAAAGTCTGAAGTGCCTAAGTCAAATATTTTGGTCGAGAGAATTAATTTAATTACACTACAAGCAGTAGACGAGCTCTGAACTTGCGCTTTGGAGATACGCTATCGCTATAGTTTTGTAGTTATTCAATTGAAACTTCTCACATCTTTATGATTATAGCGGATCTCCATTCTACTTAAATTTAAACATCCTAGCCTTATTTATTCGCCTACTTAATCTATCTTGCTTCCTTAATTTTTAAGACAACAACCAGAAAATCATGAATTTTAACCAAAATTTTAATTTGCGAGATTCAGAATACTATTTCTACTAAATTATTATGCAAAAGGAATCTAAATATAAATTTTTAAGTTTCTAGCTCTTTTCTGTTGCGCCAATGATTTTTACAGAAAAACGTCCAAATTTCGAAAATGGTTAAAGTTATTGAACTGATATTAATCACATATTGATTTACTATTACTCCTGACATGCTAGAAACGTTTCAGGTTATTTACTTGTTTTTTAAAGTATTGCGCAACATTTATGACGTCAGAGCTAGTTACAGCGGACTAGGCTGGCACACAATGGAAAGACTGATATGAATTTTATACTGCGTGAGTAGGCTGCTTCCCTGCAGGTTCCCCACCTTTTTCATAATATGTTGGATATGATATAGTTTATCAAGTATAGTCATCCCAAGATACTGTGTAGCTTTCGCAACTGGAAAGTTGCGTTGTAACCGTTGCATTGTTTGGGTAAGTTGTATCCTGTGACTAGTAATGATCATCAGAATAGACTTGCTGTCAAAAAAAGTTTCGAATCCACTTTCTGCACACCACCCATACTGACGTATGGGAGCAGTGTACACTTACATTCAAAAGACTGAAGCGTACTGTCTTAGTCATATCTCCATACGCCGTCAGCGTATTGCAATGTTAAGATGCCACTGGGAAAGAGATCATTAAGGTATGCAGTATCTAGGCTGCACAGTAACGGAGACTGATCCCTGTGGGAGTCCTCTGCTAGCTCCTGTCGGTCTTATTGTAGTTCCGTGTTGGAATATGAATGTCTGCCTATTTCTCAGAAAGCTTAAAATGTTTTATACGAATAGCTTTGGAATCTTAAGTCTCTTAAATACTTTTTCCTGAGAAGGACATGATGACACTGTCGTGTGCTTTCGTAAAGTCTAAGGACGCAGCTATAATAAGATTGTTCTGACAGAAATTTAGCTGGAATGAGATTTTCACTCTGCAGCGGAGTGTGCGCTGATATGAAACTTCCTGGCAGATTAAAATTGTGTGCCGGACCGAGACTCGATCTCGGGACCTTAGCCTTTCGCGGGCAAGTGCTCTACCAACTGAGCGACCCAAGCACGACTCACGCCCCATTCTCACTGCTTTACTTCTGCCAGCACCTCGTCTCCTACCTTCCAAACTTTACACAGAAGCTCTCCTGCGAAACTTGCAGAACTAGCACTCCTGAAAGTAGAGCACTTGCCCGCGAAAGGCAAAGGTCCCGAGTTCGAGTGTCAGTCCGGCACACAGTTTTAATCTGCCACGAAGTTTCAGAAATATAGCTGTTTCATACTAATTAAGCGTAGAAGGCTTTCAGTAGTCTCTTCTCCTTTTTAAAAACCCGGTTTGTTTTTCCTGTAACACTTTCTTGTTTTCACACCATCATTCAAAGCACTGCTTGATAAGCCTTTCCAATAACTTTGCCAAACACTATAGTAAGGTGATACCCTGATATGACTTGGGTTTGTCGGGTTTGTCATACTTTTTTCCCGATTTTCGAATGGGGACAATACGACATGTTTTCAGCCAATCGATACTAATTTTTGTGTCCATACGCTATTGTAAATTTTGGGTAGCAGCAGTTTCCCATTGATTAAGAAGTGTCTTAGCATTGGGTACTGAACGTAATCTACATCTACATCTACATCTACATCCATACTCCGCAAGCCACCTGACGGTGTGTGGCGGAGGGTACCTTGAGTACCTCTATCGGTTCTCCCTTCTATTCCAGTCTCGTATTGTTCGTGGAAAGAAGGATTGTCGGTATGCCTCTGTCTGGGCTCTAATCTCTCTGATTTTATCCTCACGGTCTCTTCGCGAGATATACGTAGGAGGGAGCAATATACTGCTTGACTCTTCGGTGAAGGTATGTTCTCGAAACTTCGACAAAAGCCCGTACCGAGCTACTGAGCGTCTCTCCTGCAGAGTCTTCCACTGGAGTTTATCTATCATCTCCGTAACGCTTTCGTGATTACTAAATGATCCTGTAACGAAGCGCGCTGCTCTCCGTTGGATCTTCTCTATATCTTCTATCAACCCTATCTGGTACGGATCCCACACTGCTGAGCAGTATTCAAGCAGTGGGCGAACAAGCGTACTGTAACCTACTTCCTTTGTTTTCGGATTGCATTTCCTTAGGATTCTTCCAATGAATCTCAGTCTGGCATCTGCTTTACCGACGATCAACATTATATGATCATTCCATTTTAAATCACTCCTAATGCGTACTCCCAGATAATTTATGGTATTAACTGCTTCCAGTTGCTGACCTGCTATTTTGTAGCTAAATGATAATGGATCTATCTTTCTGTGTATTCGCAGCACATTACACTTTTCTACATTGAGATTCAATTGCCATTCCCTGCACCATGCGTCAATTCGCTGCAGGTCCTCCTGCATTTCAGTACAATTTTCCATTGTTACAACCTCACGATACACCACAGCATCATCCGTAAAAAGCCTCAGTGAATTTCCGATGTCATCCACAAGGTCATTTATGTATATTGTGAATAGCAACGGTCCTATGACACTCCCCTGCGGCACACCTGAAATCACTCTTACTTCGGAAGACTTCTCTCCATTGAGAATGACATGCTGCGTCCTGTTATCTAGGAACTCCTCAATCCAATCACACAATTGGTCTGATGGTCCATATGCTCTTACTTTGTTCATTAAACGACTGTGGGTAACTGTATCGAACGCCTTGCGGAAGTCAAGAAACACGGCATCTACCTGTGAACCCGTGTCTATGGCCCTCTGAGTCTCGTGGACGAATAGCGCGAGCTGGGTTTCACATGACCGTCTTTTTCGAAACCCATGCTGATTCCTACAGAGTAGATTTCTTGTCTCCAGAAAAGTCATTATACTCGAACACAATACGTGTTCCAAAATCCTACAACTGATCGACGTTAGAGATATAGGTCTATAGTTCTGCACATCAGTTCGACGTCCCTTCTTGAAAACGTAGATGACCTGTGCCCTTTTCCAATCCTTTGGAACGCTACGCTCTTCTAGAGACCTACGGTACACCGCTGCAAGAAGGGGGGCAAGTTCCTTCGCGTACTCTGTGTAAAATTGAACTGGTATCCCATCAGGTCCAGAGGCCTTTCCTCTTTTGAGCGATTTTAATTGTTTCTCTATCCGTCTGTCGTCTATTTCGATATCTACCATTTTGTCATCTGTGCGACAATCTAGAGAAGTAAGTACAGTGCAATCTTCCTCTGTGAAACAACTTTGGAAAAAGAAATTTAGTATTTCGGCCTTTAGTCTGTCATCCTCTGTTTCAGTACCATTTTGGTCACAGAGTGTCTGGACATTTTGTTTTGACCCACCTACCGCTTTAACATAAGACCAAAATTTCTTAGGATTTTCTGCCAAGTCAGTACATAGAACTTTACTTTCGAATTCATTGAACGCCTCTGGCATAGCCCTCCTCACACTACATTTCGCTTCGCGTAATTTTTGTTTGTCTGCAAGGCTTTGGATATGTTTATGTTTGCTGTGAAGTTCCCTTTGCTTCCGCAGCAGTTTTCTAACGCGGTTGTTGTCTCTTACGATCTTGCTTAGCACATACTCATCTAACGCATTATGTACGACGGTTTTGAACTTTGTCCACTGATCCTCAACACTATCTGTACTTGAGACAAAACTTTTGTGTTGAGCCAACAGGTACTCTGAAATCTGCTTTTTGTCACTTTTTCTAAACAGAAAAATCTTCCTACCCTTTTTACTATTCCTATTTACGGCTGAAATCATCGATGCCGTAACCGCTTTATGATCGCTGATTCCCTGTTCTGCGTTAACTTTTTCAAATAGTTCGGGTCTGTTTGTCACCAAAAGGTCTAATATGTTATCGCCACGAGTCGGTTCTCTGTTTAACTGCTCAAGGTAGTTTTCAGATAAAGCACTTAAAAAAATTTCACTGGATTCTTTGTCCCTGCCACCCGTTATGAACGTCCGAGTCTCCCAGTCTATATCCGGCAAATTAAAATCTCCACCCAGAACTATAACATGGTGGGGAAATCTACTCGAAATATTTTCCAAATTAGCCTTCAGGTGCTCAGCCACAACAGCTGCTGAGCCAGGGGGCCTATAGAGACATCCAATTACCATGTCTGAGCCTCCTTTAACCGTGACCTTCGCCCAAATCATTTCACATTTCGGATCTCCGTCAATTTCCTTCGACACTATTGCACTTCTTATCGCTATAAACACGCCTCCCCCTTCACTGTCCAGCCTGTCTCTGCGGTATGCATTCCAATCTGAGTTTAGGATTTCATTACTGTTTACGTCTGGTTTCAGCCAACTTTCTGTCCCTAGTACTATATGGGCGTTGTGACCGTTTATTAATGAGAGCAGTTCTGGGACCTTTCTGTAGACGCTCCTGCAGTTTACTATTAGCACATTAATATTGTTATTCCCTGTTGCATTTTGCCTACTCCTACCTTGCCGCGTCTCAGGAGGCGTCTTGTCGGGCCTAGGGAGGGAAGTATCTAACCTAAAAAAAAAACCATGTGCATTCCACACGTACTCCGCTACCCTTGTAGCCGCTTCCGGTGTGTAGTGCACGCCTGACCTATTCAGGGGGACCCTACATTTCTCCACCCGATAGCCTCTGGTTTAAGCCTTCCACTCGGCTCCAAACCAGAGGACCGCGATCGGTTCTGGGAACGATACTACAAATAGTTAGCTCTGATTTCACCCCGCGAGCGAGGCTTTCCGCCTTCACCAATTCCGCCAACCGCCTGTACGAACTGAGGATGACCTCTGAACCCTGACGGCAGGAGTCATTGGTGCTGACATGAGCAACAATTTGCAGTCGGGTGCATCCAGTGCTCTCTATCGCCGCCGGTAGGGCCTCCTCCACATCTCGGATGAGACCCCCCGGCAAGCAGACAGAGCGAACACTGGCCATCTTCCCCGACCTTCCCGCTATTTCCCTAAGGGACACCATCACCCGCCTAACGTTGGAGCTCCCAATAACTAATAAACCCCTCTCCCCGTGTGCCTCCTCGGACCTTGCTGAAGGAGCGGCCACATGTCCACTCACAGGCAGAGCGGGCGATGCCACACGGCCAGCCTCCACATTGACCCTCCGCCTCGTGCGCCGCGAACGCCGCTGAACCCGTCACTCCCCTTGGGGAGAGGGTGGCCCAACCGCGCCCAGTACACGCGAAGATGTCTCGACAGCAGGGACAATGGGTGAAGCATGTAACACCTGGGGTGTACCTTGCGACGCACCAGACTCCCCACTGCCGCTACACTCCGAGGCAGCAGCCTGAAGACGGCTGACCGCGGCCATCAACACGCTCAGCTGTTCGCGAACAGTGGCCAGCTCCTCCTGCGTCCGTACACAGCAGTCACACATCCTATCCATCCTAAGGAATCAATTTACTGAAGAGAGTTAATCAACCTTTAACTAGACTGCTAATTCACTAAAGGCGGCTGTTTATTCACTAAACTGTGGTTGCTAGGCACTTCTTGTAGAAAACAATGAAAATAGCACTACCTGTCTCTGGACTGTATTGAAAACAAACACTAGCACTACTGGCACTATGGTTGACTAAATGGACTTTCTGACTGTGTTCAAAACAAACACGAAATCTATGGAACTATTAGTAGCACTCGACAATTAAAGCTTCCTAAAAGCAAATGCTATAGTCTTCCCTGCGAAAGCGTAATCTGGGGTTTTCTGCACTACAATATTTTCTTGACTGAGAGTTGTGCCTTATTATGACCAATAAAATTTATAGCATTGTGGAAAGTTTTGTATTGTCTTGATGATAGCTTTTATTCATTGAGGACTAATCACATTGCTTATCACACCAAGAAGGAGATGGCCTGTGGGTTGTCCGCATACGTCCTATTTGAGGTGTTGAGATTTCGTCTGCTTCACTGAGAAGCGTTAGTAAGACCGCATTGTCGTTTTAGCGAGCTTCTTTTTCGATGATGGTTTCCAGTTTTTCTTCCAATCGTGTTTCGTGTAGGTTTCAATCAGCTTTGTTTGTATTTCATTTCCACCTGGCAGTGCGTTTGACAGTTTCCCTAGTTTTTGCGTTTATTGCGATTTGAAATGTCAAGTGAACAGCCATCAATTACATTTCCTTGTGGACTAAAACTCACTTTAATCTAGGATTATTGACATCTATTACTCCAAACCAGTAGCTCTCTACAAGCGTGGAAACCAGAAACTGCCTGACCTCCGTCAGACTGTTTTAGTTTATGCACGAAGGGAGATATATTGTTGATGATTAATTTCTCTCTTGTGCTTTTCAGTTATATTCCATAAACTAACGAAAAACGCTAAAAACGTATGCTCTGTTCTAATACAAATGAATTACAGCTCACCACGATACCCTTACGTCTAATGTGTAATAGTATCGGTAACACGAAACTGCCCGAGACGTCATCCATTAGTAAGATATTGCACACTTTTTACCCCTATATGGTACGTGTATACGTGAAGTCCCGTGTTCTTTCCAAGTAGCATTTAAAGGTTATTGCAAAAGTATAAAAAAATTGCTGTGAAAGTAGACCCAAAAAAAAACCAGTTATTAAACTATTCAATGAAACACATAATCAAATGAGTCGTGTATTGAAAATAATTCATATATGTCTCTGTATAAGCAGGAATATATAATTTTTAACGAGGGTGAAAGTCACAATTTCTTAAATTTTCCACATTTAGATCTAGACGGCGCTAAATCGAAATTGCGACGAAACTTAAGATGGTGAAGTTAAGATTTTCTTAATTGTTTTTGATTTGGGTTCCTGTAGCTTAGTGAGTGAAAAAGTAAAAAGCCGAAAAAATATTTAGGCCTCTAGCAAAATTAGAACCCAGAGGTAATGCAGCGATCCCTGCACAAAGCAACCACATTACCATTATTTATAAATCTTAATTGGTCACAATCACAGTGGCATGCACTATGTCCCATGATTCTGTAGACAGCTACAACTCTCAGTGTATCTCCTGAAGACATTTTTCAGTGCTTCCTGTATTTTTGATCGAATCTTAGTTGATCCTCTCATCATGCTCCGCTGAGCGTAATACGTAATACACGAAAAGGCTCTTCGCCCAGTGTGGTGCATTTATATTCATTCTCACGTACGGAACATCGACAGGTTAAAGCCAGGGCGTCATGGAAATCACGCGAAGGGCAGTGCGTCAGATGAAGGACAATAGGCGGCAGAGCAGTCACCAAACTTCCTTTGCCACTCCGCAGACCAGTCGGTGGGTGTCCGTATCAAATGGTTCAAATGGCTCTGAGCACTATGGGACTTAACTTCTGAGGTCATCAGTCCCCTAGAACTTAGAACTACTTAAACCTAACTAACCTAAGGACATCACACACATCCATGCCCGAGGCAGCATTCGAACCTGCGACCGTAGTGGTCGCGCGGTTCCAGACTGTAGCGCCTAAACCGCTCGGCCACCTCGGCCGGCGGTGTCCGTATCATCCAAGTCACTGGCCTGGCACATCTACGTTGCCGCCAAATGGATGTTGTGCATAAGTGACTGCATCGGATATTTACCATTTACATAAAAGTGTATGTAGTACACGGTAACGCACTTCAGTCAGTGTACTGCACTTCTCTTTATTCTCGGATACGGAATGTCGTCAAAGTTAAGTAAAGACGAGAAATCGGACAAGTGGCTGTGCGCTGGGTGAAGGCCAATAGGCTGCGGAGTGGTTGCCACACATCCTTCGCGGCCTCGCAAGCTAGTCGGTGGTATCTGTACCATGCACGTGGCAGGTCTGGCACAACGGCATTACTGCGAACTGGATGTTGTGCAGACATAACTGCGTAACGTAGTTACCATTCACATAATAGCACCATGTAGTTCACGCTACCACGGGAAAGTTCGGGGAAAGGGGGAGGGCGGGGGTTGCCGTGTATATTGCACCAGACTGCATTGCGATCAACAGTAGGATGCATGCTTTCTATCACAGTCAGTGACGCAACTTCAGGGTGCTGCGTATCTTACGGACTGCAGGCAGATCATCAATGAACATTATCCTTCTCAGATAACCGTATTCTAGTAGAAAAGTACGGCAGTGGGACAGTATTGTTGGGATACAGTGAACATGTGTCGGCGTGTCCAAGTTAGTTATCAGAACCTCCGTGAGGAGGAATGCGTGGCAGCGTTTCCATTGCCACAAAGTCAGAAACACCAATTGTACCAATACCTTCATGTACAGATTTGTGATTCACAAGCCGTCATCCATTAACAGGAGAGTGAGAGTTACGTATCTTACATTGAAGAGACGCCCTTGGTTCACATAACTTCCAACAACTGCCTGTAGCCTATTCGCTGTCACACGCGGTATTGGAAAGACTCTTACAAAACATGTAATATTCGACACCAAGTAATCATTAATTAAGTCGATCTTTTTGTTTCATCGCAGGATCGCAAGGAGTGTAGGCGGATATAAGTATGGATGTTATTTAAGAGAAAGTTTTACTTGAGAGCGATTATGTGATGTGTGGTATTAGTGTACACCACGCCAAACACTTCACCTTATTGACCACCATAAGGCTTCCATTCGATTGTTCAGGTAACCCACAATAAGTGTTCATGATTCTCAGTTTACTTCTTTCGTAAGAGCTGGTGAACATTATTGAGTAATGAGATTAGTGCTAAAACGTAGAAATGGCAAACAGTGCCAGCGTTTTTTTTTTTTTTTCGAGGCAGACGTTTCTCCACATGGTTAAAAAGTTTTCTTTTTTATTCCTCACTGAGTGTTATCAGTGACACATTCGGATGTGTATCATATTTTAACACAAATCTAAAGCTAATAGCTTCCTGATATAGATACGCATCTCAGTCTCTAGACAGCAAGCAGCTTGTGCAAGTTGTAGGCGAGGTGAGTGCTATAGGGACTGCTAGCTACTGAACGCAGTTGAGCTCTAACATGTGATTTCCCTGGCGGAAGAAAACTTTATTCTCACCGTCTTCCTGGTGTTATTATTACTCAGAAAAAGTGTGTGCTATGACAGCTACCACACTCAGAGCAACGCCTGATGCTTACATATTATGTTGCTTGCCTCCTCCTCCATTACACCCATACTCAATGTGTTTGTCCATCTAATCATACGTACACAGTGACATGTTATCAATCATTTATGTTTGTGATGTCTAACAAACATGGGTCAGCAGTGGTCGTATGTGCCCAGCATGTGTGAGGGTATTCCTCAGACAGCTGCTATGGCGTGCTGCGAGTGGAAGGGCATGAAAAATATTTTTTTTCTCTTTGATTGGTGGATGTGCTGCCTTACACCACCACGTAATACATGGCACTGAAAATGGAACACTAAATATATGCACCTAACTATAATACCACATTATAAGAACACCGGCGGAACTGGGTAATACACACTGACGTCCAAAATTAAAGCAAGAAACGGAAATTTGCAGGTTACTTTTATTTAGCCATAAAACCTAATAAACAGGCGACAGAGAAGTATAAACAATGTAAAGAACATAGAACCAAAAAAACTGCAACACATATAACGGTAGACAAACATGTTCTCCGTTTCTTTTCCATCGGATTTGTACACACAATCTGACCACTGGTTAATGTGCTCAGTATGAGGTGTGACCACCTCTGGCAGCAACATAGGCCTCATAATCACGGGGCATGTTGTAAATGATGTCATCACTCACATGTTGAATTAATAACGCCCTTTCTTCCTGCAGAGCTGCTTGCGAATATTGGAGAGTGGTTGTTGGATGCTGAGATCTCCATAGTGCACCCTAGATATGCTCAATGGCATTCAAATCGGGAGAGCGAGCACACCACCCTGTGTTTGCCATATCTTGCTTTTCGAAAGAAACATCAACTACCTGTGTTCTATGAGGTCGAGTATTATCGTCCATTAGTAAGAAATCTGGCGTCACAACTCCTCGCAACAACCGAATATGAGGTCCCCAAGATCTCATCACAATACCTGACAGCAGTTAAATATTACTGATTCATCTATGCAATTTCATGAAATGATGTTCGACTGGTCAACGTATTCTCTGCACACACCATAAGGCTGCGTTCACACTGCCGGCCGGCCCGAGCCGGGCTGACGCGTACTGGCTCGGCTCGTGCCTAGCCAGCTTAGGCCGACGAGTAGTGCATTCACATTGCGCGCCGCGCCGAGCCGGGACGGCGAAATGGGGGAAAATCCACTTCTCCGATTTTCATGTTTTAAAAATTCTTAGCGGTATATAAGACTTCGCCACATCGTTTTATGAACTTATTTTTTCCTTAAAAGCGTTACTTACGTCGTGAAAAAAGAAAAAGTCTACTTTTCGTTTCGCGTGATTTCTTAGTTTCGTAACGCTTCCCAACCGATTTTGGAGAAAGTATGTTGCTAAAGAATCTGATTTTTGTACACGTGGTAGTGCAACATCTTAGCTTCGTATTGAATCATTTATCTTTCCATATTTCTTAACAGTCATTGTGAAATGATGCTATTTGTCAACGTTGTGCACTTGATTTACAAATCTTGTAGTGAAAAAGTTATGTAGCGGTTAGCTTACTGTTAGATCCGTTTTAGACCATACATTGTTGGGAATGAAATGTAGCTAAAAGTACCAAAAAGTTTTTGAAATGATAGTGATGCTGATATCTGTCTCTGGTCTCAAGTAATGCGAGCTATTCAGTGGCGTCAGTGCCGCGTCCGCAAGCCACGGAGTTCGCGCGGTTACAGCTTGGTTTAGTGTAGTCATATAATGCAGGACAGAAAAAAACTAATTACTAGTGATCAGCGCAGACCTAGTGCCGGTCCCTCTTATTATTTTAATGGTCTCATTCTCTAGATATATCCAAATGTATAAGAATTTTTCCTTCGGCTACTGGACAATTCATCTGCTATGCTTTTATAATTGGCCACACGTTGCATCACAAAAGACAAACAATTATTTGTCATCAACATCCTACAATTAGTATGATATACATTTCGTACTTCGAACTAAAAGATAACTGAAGCGCAATTCTGTAGTCTCGTTGTCTACTTTGACAGAAAAAATAATGGAGAGTTAATGAAACTACTGTAGATCGGCGCAGATGTGCGTTTCATTGTTCTTCATTGTTGTTTTTTTTCTTCCTTGGCGGGCTGCGATGCACTGTCAAGGTAATCCCCACTCTTTGGCTAAATGGCTGGCGGGAGGCCAAATAAATAAATTCAAAAAGATCTCCACCCTTCGACAGCTGACAAGCAAGTCAGTAGATAACGCAGCTGCAGTCAACAGTTGCTCGCCTTTAGCTAGTCTGTGCTGTCGTGTAGAACAATGTCTTCACTCTTTTATTGGTATTGTTTTGACTCTGCAGTAACTCGTCGAGTTTTGAAGTACAGAAGAACTAGGAGGTTATGGATTCATCCTATGAATAGCGACAGACATTTAGGAGAGTTTTTTTCTTTATATGAAGAACTTAAAAACTATCCTGAAAAATTTTATTCAAATTACAGAATGAATCATAATACATTTCAGTATGTGCTGCAGAACATTCAAGACAAAATTTCTAAACAGAACACAAATTTTCGCAGAAGTATAACAGCAGAAGAAAAATTGTGTATAACGATAAGGTAAGATTCGTTAGTACACACTTTTTGGTTTGCAGTAGAACTTTGTACAGCATTCGCTATCTCCAGTTAATTGTAGTCATGCTTTTGTATTTCAAATTTCACAAACGCTAACCTCTGAGGGGAAGAGAGTTTATGGGACTCCTGAGAATCATTAGGAAGTAATTAGCTTCGTCATTTTGGGTAATGTCTTGCTGTGCCTTCAACGAAG
Source organism: Schistocerca piceifrons (assembly GCF_021461385.2). Classification (NCBI taxonomy): domain Eukaryota; kingdom Metazoa; phylum Arthropoda; class Insecta; order Orthoptera; family Acrididae; genus Schistocerca; species Schistocerca piceifrons. The sequence goes on along the minus strand of NC_060149.1, from coordinate 43,403,120 downwards.
AATCGCAGAAATACTCCTGCAGAATTTTCCAACTTTTTTCTTCTTTTTTCTTCATGATGCAGCGCTTGGCAGTGGTGATGGTTCATCATGTGGAGCCACTGATGACCTCACAGAATTCTTTTCATTACCTTGTAAGATAGACAGATTGATAGGCGAAGAGTTTTGAGATAATACCCTTTGACTCAGTGGTTCTATCTCCACTGATAAGGAACTGCCACAGCATGACTTTACAATGCATTATCATCAGGCAGGGACACATTTCCGTCCCTCAGTGACACTCATATCTGTCTCCGTTTACAAGTAAATGCGAACTATTCAGTGGAGGGAATGCCGCGATTGCTGGCAAGGTATTGTCGTAAATGCATGTAAATACGCTAGATTAAATAAATGAAATAAAAGTAATTTCGCATGTGTCATCATAATAAACGTAATTTTTCCTCACTGATTGTGAAATGTGAGGTAACATCTTAAAATAAAAGACGTGTGCAGTCACACTTGTGAAGAAAGCAGAAGGGAGACGTGTGATGCGTGTACTGCAGAAGCTGTAGTGCTGCTCCACAGGCTCGCGCCTGCGGTCGGCTCGCGCCGGCAATATTAAACACTAGGAATGTCGTCGGCTCGGCTCCGGGAGGCTCACGCCGTGTCGGCGCGGCCCGGCCGCCAGTGTGAACACCGCAATTCAAAACCATGTGTTTGATATCGAAGCGGCCGGCGGCCCGGCCAGGCTCGGCTCGGCCCGGCCGGCAGTGTGAACGCAGCCTAAGGATTTATCCTCGATATCTGTCTGTTTCCACAATGTTCGCTTCCCGAAATCCTGTTCCACGTTCACTCCAAGTGCGAATCCGTCGATAATCACTCTCCAGACAAAATCGGGACTAATCTGTGAAGAGAACATCAGCCCACTGTTCGATGGTACAGGTGACATGTTGACGCCTTTGCTCTAGACGTTCTATTCTGTGAAGACGCGTCAGAGGTACACTTACAGCAAATATTTGAGAATAAAGGCCACTCTGCCGAAGCCTTTTGTACACCGTTTGCCTCGATGCAACAAGTCGAATGGACGTTGTGAGGTGAGATGTCAGTTGCCGGGCAGTACTAAGGCGGTACTCTTGTGCCCTTACCGCCAAATAACGGTCCACTCTCTCTGACGTCGAACATGGTCGGCCCTGCCCTGGTCTTTGGGATACAGCTTTGGTCTCTACAAACTCTCCCCACATCCGAGAAGCAACAGAACGATTCACATTAAGTCATCGAGCAACATCAGCTTTCGACCATCCTGCTTGCATTCTTCCTATGGCCCTCCACTGCAGAGAGCCTGGTAGGCGTCTTCTCTGTGCCATACTGCACAGTCAGTGAGTGTGTACACTGTGACTGTGGATGTGGGACTGCCTGACAAACACTACGCCGTTTGAGAGGTGCCCTGACGCCATCGTTAGCGTGGTTTTCCGTTGACCAGAATGCCATCTTCCGTGCAAAACACAATCGTATGGACATCTGTTGGCATTTTGTATGACTGGATCGTGAATTAAACACAGGACGATTTGTTGCTTTAATTTTTGGCACCATTGTAGGATTTGGTGATGTATGTTCTTTCAGGCATTTCTGAAAGAACGGACATTATCGGAATCCAAGGAACTAATGATATCAGCTGCATCATCACTTTAATTTACTAGGTACTTGCGTTAAGCACTGTACCACCTGGATATAGGGTTTACTGTAATGTGGGGAGTGTCTTGGCACGCTCCTCGGCCGACTCACACTCCCACCCAGCACCACCCATCCACATTGCCCGTTCATGTCGCCCATGGTTATTAATTTTAGATTCTTGCTGGAGGAAAGTACAGACATGAAATATATAACGAAGCTAATGATGGAAAATGCTCTCTTCAGTGCAGGTGCACACGAAGCTTGAACTCTTATGGAATTAGCGAGAAAAAGTGAGTAGTGAGCCTAATGATCAGACGCACTACAATAGTGGTGTGTGGTATATACAGAGAATATCAGTCTGATGGGAGGCACACTAGGTATTCTGTGAAGTTTTGGTGATCACTATGACCTAGCGGTGTAGTGGTCAGCGCATCTGACTGGTAAGCAAGAAACCATGGATCGAATCACAATGTTGCACAAATTTTCAACTTGTTCCATTAATGTAATGGCAGCTAATGTATTTAAATCCATTGTTTCTAGAATCATAGTCACTGCAGGATCAAAATAATTTGGACAGTATCCGGTGTGTAAGACAGGGCTCATACCCTCTGGATCACACCTTCTTTCTTGGTACACAGTTTTAAGAAAACATGTTGTGTCTGAGAATTCTGCCAACTCAGTTCGCTTGGCAAACAAGCAAACGACACTTGTTAATGAGTTTTATTACAGTTAATCAAATACAATATTTACCTTTGGCAATTACATATATGTCTCGCAAGCAAAAGGCGACATACGAAATAATCATTCTTTGCAGCGACTGCTGATATCTAACTGACAAAAGTCTTTCCTGAACTGCTCCCTAAGTGCCTAACGTCGACGGTGCTATCCAAGTCGATAAACTCGAAACTGATATCAAACTGGACTCCACCAGTCAGGTGTGGCGCTTATGTCCTCTTCACTTAGGGGGTGCTGCTGTCGCGTTGTAGTCCTGGAAGGAAGGTTGGCTAGCGTGCGATTGGCTGACTTCTTCTCACATTCTCCTCTTCCCTGTCATTCCCGACTGCCGTGCAGCACAGTCTTTAAGCCGTAACATTCGGCATCCCAAAAGTGGGATTCGTGGAGGAATTTGGCAGTCTGTGCTCTGTTACGCAAAGGTGAATAACTTGCTAATGAGTGGTGCAGTACAAGCGATCTAACAATTTAAGTTTCTTTCTTAATTTGGATGAAAGCAATCTCTATAAGGCACGAGACACAACAGTGGGCTCCGATGCATGTCCAGAAAGAGAATCGAGAGAATGAAGGGAAGGATCCACGATGTGGCTGCTGATTCTGGTGAAGGCTATATCTTGGATCAAGAATTGGAATATCTTACCCATCTGAATGATGGATATGGTGACTTGCCACTGGGTACAAGCCTAGTCTGAGACCTTAAAAAATTGTTGCAGTATGGACAAACGTGCAGTACAGTGGTGAAAGCAAGCTGCAGTCTGTGCTCTAGTGATATCGTAATAGCTAGACACATATCAATTCGAGAAAAATGTTAGAACTGAATCATCTTTTTCGTTGCTGGGGTGAGGACAATGAACATAACACACACTCTTTAAACGAGCTGACTCGTCTACATCAGCAGATCCTCAAGACAAATGTACACACTGTGGCTGCTTATTTAGTCATTTGGTGCTGTGCAGATAGGAGACATCAGGTGTAACCCATATAGTCATCCCGACCTCCAGATTTAACTCCAGTTGCTCTGAATGGAATGCTGATGGTAGTGCAGAGCTAAGTCATTTTCCCTCCACCAGGGGTAGATGATGGATGCCGGTGTCCGCTCACAACTACAAGTTGGGGCAGCAGACATTTGCGTGCCTTCTGGGTGCAGTGACTGAATGTGTTGCGCCAAACACCATAATTTCGGTTCTCAGCAAGCCGAAGGCCCCAGGCCTTCCTGTCAGCAATTGAGATACTGGCAGTTCACAGCGACCAGATTTATCAGATTATGTGGAAAGAAATCTCATAGGTAGAGGTCATCAAGATAGGCAGTATGTCACAGGCTGTGCATCTCAGCTAGCTCACTCTAACTGGGTAACTGATGGCCTTGGAAGCCTGTATCCATGTGAGTCAATGACGTTATTTCTTACCAAAGACGAGCGCATCAGTTCTCATTTCCTGGGCACATCAGTGAATTTTGCCACATCCAATGTCACTACATAGCTTTCAGTGCTCCATATTGCTGCTTTTCGGCCGTGTTAGTAGGTGGATAGTTGTTCTTGTGGAACATTTACACATCCTTGCATCACTGTGCTGTGCTGCCAGAATGATGTTACGATCCCTTCTCAGTTATATCACGTTACTGAATTAACGGTTCAGTCTCTTTCCGTAAGCGATTTGGGTAAATTGCTTCTGGCTTCTGGGGTGTGCCATATAATTTATGGTATCGGCTCTTTGCTTGATGATCATTATGATTGCCGCATGACACGATGGCCTGGTTTGAGTTGGCTTAGAGCTGGTAGGAGTAAACTTAAAGAAAATTTTTCGTTTTCCTATGGTATCTTCCTGCAGAGCAACATATACCTCTTAGTTTGCTTCTGGAACAGTATGTCATTTATGAGGTGTATGAAAATATTTTAGTGTAAAATTCCTTTTGCCCAAATGTCTGTCAAAGCTTAATCACCAATTCCGTGTTTTGTTTCATAATCAGTATTTTCTCCCTTGGGTTCCTATGCCCTAATAGAAATCTTACAGCACTACAATCTGTTACACTTTTGTTTTCGTTATTAACACTATTTAGTCGGTCGATAGATATTTGTTGTATCGAGGAATCGTGGGAGAGAGTGATTTTATGCGTCAAGCAAAAGCAGAGTGTGAGAACTGTTAATGCAACCATGACGGCACTGGTAATGGCAATGGTCATGGTCATTCTGTTATACCGTTATCTACCTTAATAGTGTTAAACTTCCTGCGAAAGTTGTTCCGCGGAAATTTCACCTCTTTCGTGATGGTAGCAGTTCGTCCAACGACTGTAATAGGTGGAAGTTTATGGTGTCGTTGAAACACATTAGGTTTTGGGTTGTAAACACTCATAACGGTTTTTCTTTGTGATCACTTGACTGTGGTCGTACTGGTGATGGTAGCTGGGAGATGAAATTCTTTTCCTACTATATCACAAGTAGTACCACTTTTCAACTTATTGCTATTTCGTAGTTCTACTTTCGTCATATCCGTGGGATTTCCATTTTTGTAACAGTTTACAACATCAACTTCTAGAGGAAGAACTAAATAAATCTAGTGTGGTCCCACTCTGTGGACGTATGGTCATGGGGCCAACTCTTCTCTTCGGCACTCTACCGCTTCTGCTTTCCATTCGACCAGCTGTACCTCATCTGCTCGTGTGTTAATCTGTACCACTCTGGTTGAACGAATCGTGATGCTTCCCCTTAGAAGTTCTTGTAAGTCTGCTAGTGAAGTGAGGACGTACACCTCCCTTTGCTCTGGGATTAATAGTACTTCCTCGGTTTGTACCTGTAATTACTTGACAATAGCTCCCCACTTTATCCGATATGGGTTAACGTTAAAACACTGGTATCATGCTTTCATTCCCACTGCCAGAATTGAATGGATATTTGCAGTTCCGCTCAATCTGAAGTTACTATTATGCTTGATAAGTGACAGAATAGTGCAAGGTTCTTCTCAGTTAAGTTCATTACATGTTGCAGTTATATAGGAAGTATTTAGCAGTTTTAGCGGAAACAGTGTTGGACTCAGTCATATGAGTACTGCATGGTAAAGTGTTTCTTGTAGTGTTGCTGCTTCCAGTCTCGCGGCATTCAAGCAATGAGTCAATGTTCACAACAGCTTAGCCACAGCCATTCTCCATCAAATGCACTTCATCTTATCTGAATTCTTTTTATTACTTACGCTAGGATGACAAAGTCTATGGAATACCTCCTAACATCCTGTTGGAGCTCTTTCTCCCCGGCGTAGTGCAGCAACTCGACGTGGCATGAACTCAGCAATTCGTTGAAAGTCCCATGCAGGAATATTTAGGCATGCTTCCTCTACGTATGTCTTGATAGCTGGGTAGTATGTTACTCAAACGTGCTATTAGTGCTTTCGGCACTGTGTGCAGTACAGAAAACCGTTCTCAGTACTTACCCTTCTGCATCCAACAATTTTCTTTTCCTTTATGTCATTGTTTGTAGCTCTATTCCTGTTAACTAATTCAGCTGTACTCTCCATTTCTCGCACGGCGGGTTGCGTTTGATAGTAGTTTTCATTTAGTTTCGTGCGCACATAATTTCGTAATTTCCATATGTTGAAGGTTAATTTCAATCTCCACACCTGGCTAGTTAGTAGCACATCCGGCTTTCTGGAGAACAGTATTCGTGAATGTAGAGGCTGATTCGGAGCTATATTCATTACCCCTCCATTGATGAAGAGAAGTATTATCAGAAATATGGCAATCTTCATGAACATCCACATTAGCGCACCACCTAAGAACAAGAGACCGTGTATCAGTTACCTCCGTCGTCTGACGAAGTGATTACGCGTAAATATAAAAAGAAAGTAAACACTATCCTTCCTGTTGAACAATATAATTCGGTATACACTTCTGACGCCTCTCGTACATTTGACATCAGTAATTTCATACAACACTTAAAGATAACAATGTACAGCAACCTCTACAACAACATAAAGAATCTGATGATAGCCATTTATCTCGCGACCTGAGTTGCATAAAGCTTTCGTTCCGCAGTCTGACCATACTCACACGAACCACATTCGTTCTTGTCGGCCAATGCAACTTCACATGTACTGCGAAGATATTTCACTGAATTGGTATTTACACGGAGGGGCCAGAAAAAACTGTTACGCCTGCCTAATGACGTGTAGAGCGACCGCGAACACGCAGAAGTGCCGAAGCACAACGTGACATGGACTCGACTAATGTCTGAAGTAGTGTTGGGAGGAACTGACACCAAGAATCCTGCAGGGCTGTCCATAAATCGTAAGAGTACGAAGGGGTGGAGGTTTCTTCTGAACATGAGTTTTCAAGGCATCCCACATATGCTCGACGTCCGTGTCTGGGGAGTTTGGTGGCCAGCGGAAGGGGTTAAGCTCACAAGATTGTTCCTGAAGCCACTCTGTAGCAATTCTGGACGTGTAGGGTGTCGTATTGTCCTGCTGGAATTGCGAAAGTCAGTGGGAACGCACAATGGACATGACTGGAGGCAGGCGATCAGACAGGATGCTTACGTAGGTCGCACTTGTCAGAGTCGTATCTAGACGTATCAGGGGTCCCATAACACTCCAACTGCACGCGCCGCACACCATTAGGGAACCTCCACCAGCTTGAACAGTCCCCTGCTGACAAGCAGGGTCCATGAATTAATGAGGTTGTCTCCATACCCGTACATGTCAATCCGCTCGATACAATTTGATACGAGACTAGTCCGACCAGGCAACATGTTTCAAGTCATCTACAGTCCAATGTTGGTGTTCACGGGTCCAGGCAAGGTGTAAAACTTTGTATTATGCAGTCATCAAGGGTACACAAGTGGGCTTTCAGCACCAAAAGTCCATATCAATTATGTTTCGTTGAACGGGTAGCACACTGACACTTGTCGATGGCCCAGCACTGAAATCTTTAACAATCTGCGGAAGTGTTGCACTTCTGTCACGTTCTTGCACGATCTTTTTCCGGACCTATCGATGTCGGAGATTTGATGTTTAACCGAATTCCTAATATTCACGGTACACTCGTGAAATGATCGTGGGGGAAAATCCGACTTCATCGCTACCTCAGAGGTGCTGTGTCCCATCGCTCGTGCGCCGACTATAACACCCCGTTCAAATTCGCTTAAACCTTGAAGAACCGCCATTGTAGCAGCAGTAATCGATCTAACAACAGCGCCAGACACTTGTTGTGTTATATAAGCGTTGCCAACAGCAGCACCGTATTCTGTCTGTTTACATACCTCTCAATACGCATGCTTGTACCAGATCCTTTGGCGCTTCATAGTCTAAAACCTCTTGGTTGTACCTTTAGATAGTATGGAATTGTTAACATTACCCAGTGACCAACTCTGTATTATGGTAGTTTCACGACATATTGTCCTATCTGTTCTTCATGTAATATGGTTTAATGTAAACATTTTGCGAATTATTTAACTCTATCAGCTCCAAGCTTAGGTTTTATCTTGTCAGTAGGAGATCTCTTCTCTGTGCCATATATCACCTTGCAAGGCATAAGATTGGTACTGTTGAGGACGTTAAGAGTTGTATGCTGACATTATGAATGTTGTATATGCTAATTTCCTGAAGGGATTCTGCTAAATAGTCCTGAAATATCCAGGCCAATCTTTTCAAATGGATCCTGTGCTTTAGGTGATCTTTGCAATGGGACTTTCCGATGACCAAGGTAAGCCCTTTGCACACAATGTATAGAGTTCCTAACTTACTGTAAAAATTAAATATCCTTGTATTCCACCAGTATTTTTCGGCGGCTCCTCTCTCCTTAGTTTTACGACCGCCGTAACTTTCTAACATAATGGCATGCACTTTATGCAAAACTGTGTCCCTGAACGTTGCCAGAGTCACCTCGCATCGTCCACATTTTGCTGATCTGCAGAGTGAGCCGTCATGTGACACGATCTATGGTTGTACTCAGAATGCCTGACAACTGCTTGTATCTTCTGCCACTGAGTCACTCTCTTTCCAGGTGTTTCGAGTACTATGAGTCTTCTCCTCAATGTATCTGAATTTTTATGCTGCTTCCCTGCTTTGTGGACTACTTCTTTACCAAAATTCCGTCACCTTGAGTGCCCATTTTCTCAATCTACTTGCAGGATCCTTTAATCAGAACAATGAGTTTAACGATGTGTGGACTGTTACTATTTTATACTTCTGATTGTACAAATAAGAGAGAAAGTAGGTAATTCTATAAATGACTGCTAGGATCTCCTTTTCTGTTATACAGTAATTCCGTTCCACCTTACCAAGTTGTTTAGATGCATAAGCCACTGGATGTTCTTTACCTTCAAAATTTTGACTGAAGTTGAACCATATCACATTATGGCTAGTGTCACAAGAATGGATGAGTTTTTTGCGGTATGTAGGAGTATCAGTACTGGATCTGATATCAATGTTCTTTTAAACGTCTCAAATTCAACTTTTCTTAGTAAATGGTTTAATGATTTGGCAATTTTCTTAAAATCATTTAAAAATTTTCTACAGTGATTGTCTAAGTGCAGGACTAACTTAAGTTTTTTTTGTTGTTTGCGATGTTGCTAAGTCATGGATTGCCATGATGAATTGGGGATCAGTTTTCGCACTTTCCACACTAATTATAAGTTCAACGTAGCTAAAGTCTGCCTGTGCTGAGTGTTGGACGTGCTGTTTGTAGCCGTCTTCTAAACGAGTTGGGTGTTCTTCCAGATCTTTGGAATATATAACGATGTGATTCAAATATATGATATATCTCTTGCGTTTTAATGCATGAAGTACCCTATCTAACTGTATATGAAATGTAGCTGGCCCCTTTGTAACTCCAAATGGCAGACTGCCGATCTGCATCTAAATGATTACTCGGCAATTCGCAGTTACGTTCCTCGCAGAAGGTTCATCGACAACATTTAAGGTGTTTAGAGAACAGCATTTTGTCTATCACCTGTATAAATAACCCTTTATTCCCTACTGGTTTCAGTCACTCACACCATCATCACTGGAAAACTGTCAAAGGAAGAATGAAAAACGCACCGTAGGAAATATGTCCAGCAAGTAAAGTTAACACAAATGTTAAAGAGAAATTTAAAAAGCAATTGCTATCCTCAAAACTATTTATTTATCAGTTATATGGCTCTGAGCACTATGGGACTTAGCTGCTGAGGTCATCAGTCCCCTAGAACTTAGAACTACTTAAACCTAACTAACCTAAGGACATCACACACATCCATGCCCGAGGCAGGATTCGAACCTGCAACCGTAGCGGTCGCACGGTTCCAGGCTGTAGCGCCCAGAACCGCTCAGCCACTCCATCCGACCATTTATCAGTTAATAACATACAAAACTGTTATTCCATACTACTCATTCTATTTTGTATTGTACCTGAGGCCCATAACTTCTGTATACTGTGCGCAATGTTTACTTGGTTTGTAATGTTAATGGTTAAATCATGTGGCCTAAAATACACAGTACTTTCTTGCAGTTAAAGGTTATGATGTATAACAGTACAAGTCAGCAGTCCTCATATGACGTGTGGACAGTGTCTTTAATATAATTCATAGTTATTTCCATTATGATCTATGTGAATCTCCGTCATACTCAGTCTGTTTGCCGAGCCACCTCGCTCATGCGGTTTAAGCCCTTATTCACCAGTGTCTATGGGTCTGACATTGACAGTCCTTATAGACATTATATGAGGTGTCGACTTGTTTTGTAACATACATACCTAATACAAAAATGTGTGTGTGTATGTGTATGTGTACATGTGTATGCTCCACATCTCCTCGTAAACTATAGGATCGATTTGTTCACATGTCATTTAACGTGAGGAGGGAATCATTGTCGGTTAATAACCACCCACCATGAAAGGGATGGGGGTATGGGTGAATAAGCAGTGTAGCCCACAATGCGAGATTATCCATACTTTAGTCATCCAGTATTTGGTAAATAGAGTACTAAGATACTTGCAACAGTCTTTACACATAATTTCAAATGTTTATGAACGTTCCTCTCTCTGATGACCAACACAAAATGACGAAACGAAAAAAATCTGTCGTTTACTACTTATTGTCTATGCATGCACTAACGCTGCCAGGTGAAGCATGACACTTCAGTTTATTACTTCTTTACTACTAAATGTGTTCATGATATATTTTGAAGACGGTATTTATATATAAAACTGAATGCACCAGAAAAATAATGTCATTTTATGGCATTTAGTTCAGGATATATCACGTCATACAAACAGAGAATTTTACGATGGATGATCAGATAGTGATAGTGGGTGGGGCAGGAAACAGTGTTGATAGGGACAGGGAATATGATGTAGGTGGTGACCTGGTTAAGATAGCTGCTCAAACTGGTGGCACTAATGTGCATTTCGTGCAACTGTTTCAGCGTCATGATCGACCTCATCTTAATGCGGCTGTTAGGCGCCTTAACGTGGGGCTGGGAAGAGCGCTGATGGCAGAGGGCATGGGTCACATCTCAGTGGTGCCAGTTGGGTCTATCAGTAGATCGGGATTCACTAGGCACGGCCAGCACCTCAATAGGTATAGGAAGGGGGTGCTGGCTAAGCTTATAGGTGACAGTGTAGTGGGTGGTGTTGGTGATGGTGGTGTCACTCATGGAAAAATTCCTGTAGTAGTTGGTGTTAGAGCTGCACCTTTTTTAGATTGATTTCAACTGATAGGTATATTTGGTTAAAGGAAGTCCCTCTAACTAAGGGCTCACCTTCCGATGACGTAATGTTTCCAAGTGGAGAACGAATTAGCATATTTCATTAGAATATAAGACGTATTAAAGATAAAGTTAGTGAACAGTGTTGCCAGTTGGGTCTATCATTAGATCGGGTTTCACTAGGCATGACCTGCACCTCAATAAGTATGGGAAGGGGATGCTGGCTAAGCTTATAGATGACAGTGTAGCGGGTGGTGGTGGTGATGGTGGTGGTCGTGGTGTCATTCATGGAAAAATTCCTGTAGTAGTTGGTGTTAGAGCTGCACCTTTTTAAGACTGAAGTCAGCTGGTAGATATACCCGCTTAAAGGAAGTCCCTCTAACTAAGGGCTCACCTTCCGAGGATGTAATGTTCCAACTAGAGAAGGAATTAGCATATTTCATCAAAATATAAGAGGTACTAGCCATAAAGTTAGTGAACTGCTTATAGACGATGACTATGAAATTATTGGTATATCAGAGCACTACTTAAATAATTTGAAAATTCAGAGGCTTCCTTTACCAGGTTACAGATTAGCTGCCTGTTTCTCAAGGAGTTCCTTGCGGGGTGGGTGAATGGCTCTGTACGTAAAAAGCAGTATTCCGTTTGAGTCCATACACGTATCACGACATTGCACTTTGAATGTTATGCAGCGGTAGTTGAATTTAGTGAAACTAAACTTGCAGTTGTTGTTTCTTATAGGTCCCCTAACTCCAACTTCAGAGCATTTCTACTCAAGCTAGAGAGAGTTCTTGATTTACTTTGTAGGAAGTACCAGAAACTAGGTACACGTGGTTACTTCAACATAAATTTTGTATATGATGGTGCAAGAAAAAGGATGTTGATAGATCTCCTAAATTCATATGATCTGATGCAAGCTGTGTTTTTTCTAACTAGGGTGCAGGGGAACAGTAGCACAGCCACAGAGAATATTTTTATTCATTCTTCATTACTAGACGGGCATTCTGTTAGTAAAAGCGTGAATGGCCTTTCAGACCATGATGCACAATTTTTAACACTAAAAAACTTTTGTACTGAAACCAATGTCATATTTGATTAGAAACTATGTAGGAAAATTAATCCAACAGCAACAGAGATTTTTTTTTTAAACCTTGTCAAGGAACAAGAGAGGCAGGATGTTTATAGTTCCGATAACATAGATGATAAATACAATGCTTTTCTTAACACATTTCTCATGCTCTTTGAGAGGTGCTTTCCATTAGAACATTCTAAACGGGGTACTAGCAGTAATGGGCAGCCTGGGTGGCTGACTAGTGCGATAAGGATATCATGTAGAACAAAGCGGGCATTATATCAAAATGTTAGAAGTAGTCACAATCAAGCTACAGTAGCCCATTACAAACAGTATTATAAGGTGCTCAAAAATGTTATTAGGAAGGCAAAGAGTATCTGGTATGCAAGGAAGTGTCTGGACAGCAGCACAAGATCGACGATACAAAATCAGTTCTCTGTAAAAAAATTTCTGTTACTGATAAATCAGATATATGTACAGTATTTAACAATCATATTATGAGCACTGCTGGTGAATTAAATAAAAATTTAGTTTCTACAGGAAGTCATATAACTTTCTTGGCAAATGCCTTTCCGAGATTGATGTCTGAAATTCTCCTCTGTGGTACAGAAAAGAGGGAGATTGAGTCAATAATTGAATCATTGACGACTGAGGACTCTCATGGTTATGATGGACTGTCTCGCAGAATATTAAAGTACTGTACTGCACATGTTATCCCTGTATTTAGCCATATCTGTAATTTTTCCTTTAAAAATGGTCAGTTTACTGAGCGATTAAAGTACTCAGTAGCAAAGCCGCTTTATAAAACGGGAGAAAGGGATAATGTAGTTAATTTTAGACCTATTTCTATGCCATCAGTATTTGCTAAAGATATTGAAAAGGCTGTGTATGTAAGGATAATTGATCATTTTATATCACACGATTTGCTGTCAAATGTACAGTTCTGCTTTAGAAGTCGTCTAAGAGCAGAAAATGCTATATTTTCTTTTCTCTGTGAGGTACTGTATGGGTTAAACAAAAGGTTTCAAACGCTTGGCATATTTTTTCATTTAACTAAGGCATTTCATGGTGTTGATCACAAACTATTGCTCCAGAAGTAGGACCATTACAGAATACGGGGAGTAGCTCACAATTGGTTTACCTCTTACTTTAGCAACAGGCGCCAAATGGTCATTATTCACAATGTAGATAACTGTTGCGATGTTGGGTCTGAGTAGGGTACTGTCAAGTGGGGGGTGCTCCATGGATCAGTGTTGGGGCCACTCCTGTTCCTTATTTATATAAATGATATGCCCTCTAGTATTACGGGTAACTAAAATATTTCTGTTTGCTGATGACACTAGCTTGGTAGTAAAGAATGTTGTGTGCAACATTGGCTCGGTTTCAAATAGTGCAGTACATGACCTCAGTTCATGGCTTGTAGAAAATAAACTAACGCTGAATCACAGTAAGACTCAGTTTTTACTGTTTCTAACACACAATTCGACAATATCTGACGTTTTAATTTCACAGAACGGGCATATGATAAGTGAAACTGAACAGTTCAAATTTCTAGGTGTTCAGATAGATAGTAAGCTGTCATGGAAAGCCCACGTTCAGGATCTTGTTCAAACACTTAATATTGCCATTTTTACTATTCGAACGGTATCAGAAGTGAGTGATCGCTCGACACGAAAACTAGTCTACTTTGCTTATTTTCATTCGCTATTGTCGTATGGTATTATATTTGGGGTAACTCTTCCCATTCTAAAAGGATATTTTTGGCTCAGAAACGGGTGGTTCGGGCAATAAGTGGTGTGAGTTCGCGATCCTCTTGTCGACCTCTGTTCACGAGTTTGGATATTTTGACATTGGACTCTCAGTACGTATATTCCTCATTGTCGTTTCTTGTTACCAATATTAGTTTATTCCCAAGAATAAGCAGCATTCACTTGGTTAATACTCTGTGGAAATCAAACCTGCATTTGTATCGAACTTCTTTAACTCTTGTGCAAAAAGGTGTGCAGTATACTGCTGCATCCATTTTCAATAAGCTGCCACTCGAACTCAAGAATCTTAGCAGTAATCATCGCGCTTTCAAATCGAAACTGAAGAGTTTCTTCATCGGTCACTCCTTCTATTCTGTCGAGGAGTTCCTTGAAAAATTAAGCTGATTTTTATAGCATTGCTGATAAGTGTTTACTTAAACTTATGGAGTGACTTTTTAATGTTCATGAACATTTATTTTTATCTGTTATTATGTTTATGTTGTAATTTCATGTACTGACACGTTCTATGACCTTGGGGATTTGCTCCTTCATTTGATGCTATGGAACTTGACGAGCAAATAAATAAAGTAAATAAAAAGAGATAGGTGAAATTCTACCGCATGACACAAGACGATTAAATTTATTACTTCTTTACTACGAACACTATTGGCAACATTTCCAGCAGACAGTATTCACATCTCCTACTGAATGTACCTATAAAAATATATCACTGTACGACAAATATTTCATGAGATATGACGTCAAATACTGACATGTGTGGGAAACTGCCATATCATATTGACGTTTTAATTTATTACTTCTGAGGTATTAATTCTATTAGCAACAAATTTCGCAGGTAGCATTCACATACGCCGGTGAATTTACCTAGAAAAATAAATCATTCTACGACACATTGTTCAGGAGATATGACGTTACACATACTGCAATGTGTGCGAAATTGTTGTATCATGTATGACGTTTTATTACTTCATTGCTACTTACTCTATTCGGAAACAAATTTCACTGGCGGTGTTACGTATGCAGCTCAATGTATCTGGAATTATATAGCATTGTAGGACACTTGGCTCACGAGATATGACGTCTTAATCTGTGAGACGCGTGAGAAACTGCCGCATCATGCATGACGTTTTAATTTATTACTTCGTTACTACTAAGTGTATTCACAACCATTACACGCACTAGCTAAATTATGTCATTGTACATCATATGGTTCACGAGACAGCACGTCATAGACACTGAGCTGCGTGAAAATGAGATTGAAGGGCCAAACTGACTAGACCCATATGCGAAATATATGCACAAATACGCGTGAAATATGTGAAATATGTGTGAAATATATATGACATGTGCGTATGCGGACAAAGCGACATGTAAACCATTGAAATGATTTCAATCAAGTTTTGTGCACATATTAGTTACACTCTGGAAGGAAATTACTGTGGGGATAAGAACCAGCATCCTTCTATAGTGATGAGTGTCATGAAGTAGATAGAGAATGGAGGACGAGGAGATGGAAAGACAGCCAGGGGACGGGAGGAAATAGGCGCAAATATTGGAAGGAAGAGGTGGGCAGAGATAGGGGAGGTGGAAATGAACAGAGACAGAGGAGAGGGAGAGACAGAGTGGGAAGAGAATATGGAGAGAGACAGAGAAGAGGAGGAGATAGATAGAGAGGTGGGAGGAGGAGATGAACACAAAAAGGAGGGGGAGAAGATGAACTGGAAGGAGGGCAAAGAGATGGACTGAAATATGGGGAAGGAGGAGATGGACAGAGAGGCGGGCAGGGGGAGAGGGAAAGAGTGTGGGGGTGAAGGACGTGGCTAGAGTGAGAGAGTGGTGGAGATGGACAGAGAGAGGGGAAGGATGAGATAGGCTAATAGAAGATGTAAATAAATAGGTATCTGGGAAACACTGTGTACACAGTAACTGGTTTCTACAGCCTTCCAATTTTTACAGCTTATGGTCTGTTATATTGTCAGAAATAGTGTATGTTGTTGATAAGTGCAGGTGAGAAACTTTTATTCATATTATTGATTGTGTGGGTTATTCTTACAACAAAAGTCAAATTATTTTACGACTTTATTGATTTATTCCCAGATAGTAGGTTATAGGTTCACTAATTTATACTCATTTTCCTTGTCACAATGCACAACATTATAGTAGTGGCTTTATGTGCCAATATCATACTTTTGCCGGTGATACCATGTGTACTCTAAATTCACCTAACGTATTTCTGATAATGTGGTGTCACCGCCAGACACCACACTTGCTAGGTGGTAGCTTAAATCGGCCGCGGTCCATTTAGTACATGTCGGACCCACGTGTCGCCACTGAGTATTCGCAGACCTAGCGCCACCACCAAGGCAGGTCTCGTGATACGAAAGAGCACTCGCCCCAGTTGTACGAGAACCTAGCTACCGCCCAGTTGTACGAAGCCTTTCTCTCTCATTAGCCGAGAGACAGAATAGCCATCAGCTAAGTTAATGGCTACGAACTAGCAAGGCGCCATTTGTATCAGTGCCTATAGCTTACGAGTATTCAAGAGAGATGTATTCCAAGGACTAATTAAAAGATAAGTAATAAGCATCTACATACGTTTCTTCTGATTCATTTATAAGTTCTCATGTTCCAGACTTCACGCCCGTCTGCTTTAGCCGTGCGTGCACTATCGGCTACAGCGTTAGTCTAGAGTTCATTTTCAGCAATCTCAACTTCACGGTGTCGGCCCAGCTACCGACACAACATTTATTGGCGACGAGGATGGGATACGAACCCATGCGTGCAGCACCATGTAGAACAGGAACCGCCAGACCTCGAGCCTCTTGTCAGGCCGGTAGATGAACACGCTGTCGATGGGCACCGGCCCGGACGGGTTGACTTCGCCCATCGCCACCGAGTAGTACGTGAAGAAGCCCAGCTCTATGAGCGTGATGAGCAAGATGAAGAGGGGCGGCGGGCAGCACGTGTAGTGATCGGCGTAGTACTTCCGGTCCCGCTCCTCCGTCAGGAACTCCCGCCCGCTCCGGACCACATGACGTCATCGCGCGTCGGCTACCCCGACGCAATGGAGGTTGATCCTTCGGTCACTCCTGTCTCTTTACGGGCGCATACACCGCATGTTGACGTGCACCCTGGACTAGTTTTTCAGGCGTTTCCTAGCTCCCCTCGGACCGAATGGCCGGGTGCGGGTGGCACAGCCTCGCCTGTTGTTAGGCTCCCCACCTCATCGCATACGTCAACATGTGGTCCTCCCCACGGCGGGCGGAAGCCTTATCACACGACCGTTCGCCGATTTGCGGGGGAGGAATGTGGTGTCACCGCCAGACACCACACTTGCTAGGTGGTAGCTTAAATCGGCCGCGGTCCATTTAGTACATGTCGGACCCGCGTGTCGCCACTGAGTATTCGCAGACCTAGCGCCACCACCAAGGCAGGTCTCGTGATACGAAAGAGCACTCGCCCCAGTTGTACGAGAACCTAGCTACCGCCCAGTTGTACGAAGCCTTTCTCTCTCATTAGCCGAGAGACAGAATAGCCATCAGCTAAGTTAATGGCTACGAACTAGCAAGGCGCCATTTGTATCAGTGCCTATAGCTTACGAGTATTCAAGAGAGATGTATTCCAAGGACTAATTAAAAGATAAGTAATAAGCATCTACATACGTTTCTTCTGATTCATTTATAAGTTCTCATGTTCCAGACTTCACGCCCGTCTGCTTTAGCCGTGCGTGCACTATCGGCTACAGCGTTAGTCTAGAGTTCATTTTCAGCAATCTCAACTTCACGGTGTCGGCCCAGCTACCGACACAACAGATATTATTGTGAATACTAAATACACCAATTTTATAAAGGTCCACTCTCTTAGATTCTATATCACATATATAATTCCGACATCGTATTATCCTACATTGTATAGGAACCAGTGTTTATCACATCTGAATGCTGAAGCACTGACCATTTGTTCTTACATCTGAGGGAACTACCTGAGGTTGATGTAACATGACAACTGATGAAATTTCGAGTGTATAGTCGTTAAATTAAGGCTACTTTGATATTTTTACATATTTTATGTTGTTGGCCTGGTATAGTACCTATAACGCATATTCTTTAATTTCTGTACACCAAGTCATAGCTTATTTTAATATTTGTATTCTAATAGGCTGTGCATAAAGTATACTATCTTGTACTCATGTTGTATCTTACATGATATACTGTAATAGTTTCAATAATGGCACTATTTCTTAGCATGACTGATTATATTTGCAAAACGTATGTCAGATATTATTATGGATGGATATTACAAGGTTGTGTGTGACTATGGTCCTGGATTGTATGTCACAGACTATATGGTTCCCTCATAGCATTATGTTACGGTGTATGGTACCTAATACTTCATCATCTCTACAGTAAAGTTTTAGTGAATTGTTAATGGTATCTGGGAGTTATGCTCGAGATGTAGGTTACATGACTGTTGTTGACTATTTCACGTAGACGATAGGTAACAATACAGTTTATGGCTCTTGCATGTTGACCTCTTTGACATTTATCATATTTTCCATTCTTTTAATATTGTATTATACCTACTATACATAAGCTTAAGTCATCTGCGTACTGAAGTCCAGGTTAAGCTAATATTAAATAAGCTATTGGGTATGTGCCCAAAGTTTGTTTCACACAACTACTGCAAATTTCAGTTCTTACATTTGTGTGTGCTTGTTGTGCTGGCTGTATGAGAGTTACGTTGACATTACTAGGTATGTCCACTTTTATGGTGATATATGATACTATTCCGTGCATCATACAGGGTGGCGCACGAAATGTGTTACCATTTTGTTTTTGAATATAAACTTTACTGTCAATACAATTTGAAAGGAACATATACTACAAGGAAGAGCCGTCCATGGAGATTTATTCTAACTCAGCATATGCTGAAGATGTCCACCATTTCGTTTCCTAACTTCCTTCAAACGAACACTGAAGTTAGCGATTGCCCTACGGCAGATGTCTTCCGTAATTTCACTGCAAGCTTGAAGAATAAGTCTTCTGAGCTCCATTAAATCACGTGGACGTTCCGGGAAAATTTTTTTCCTTTAGGTACACCCAAAGAAAAAAGTCACATGGATTGAGATATGGACTATTGGGGGGCCAATTTTGTCCGTCATTGAAGCGACCTGGAAACCTGAGTAAAATGATCCGCATGTCGAAATGCTCGTGTAAAAACTCCAACACAGTGTTTGCAGTATGTGGCCTTGCTCCATCTTGCATGAACCACTGCGTGTTGAAGGGCAAGGCAGTAGCAAGAAGCTATGGAATGAAGCTATTGCGAAGCATGCTCAAATAACGCTCGCTGTTCACAGTTTCTTCAAAGAAAAGGGTCCAATAAATCCGTGAATGGAAATTGCTGCCCACGGTGTAATCCTCGGAGCATAATGTTGTCGTTCATGAAGCACTTGTAGGTTTTCAGTGGCCCAAAAGGGTACATTTTGTTTGTTAACCACATCGTCTAAGTGGAAATGCACCTCTTCTGAAAACCAAACGTTGTTGAGAGTTTCTTCCTTATCCTCCGCCCACTGAACTAACAGTAGTCTCTGCTGCTTGTGTTCTTCAGTGAGCTTCTGGGCACAAGTCATCTTGTATGGGTACATATGGAGCTCACTTTTAAGAATGCTTTGAACGGAGCGTCGGGATATTCCCAGTTGCACTGCTGCCTTTCTACACGATTTCCCGGGACTTCTCTGTACAGCAACTGGTACCGCTTCAATATTCTCCGACGAACAAACAGGTTTCGGCCGAGGTCACTCCGCTTCCAGTACTGTTCCTTCCTGTACAAATTCATTGTACAACCTGTGGATGATCTTCTTGCAAGGGACCCATCGTGTGTTAAACTGTTGTCGAAAACGCCTCTGAGTCACAACAAGGCTTTTCGTTTCATGAAAAAGTAACACAATTGCCAATCGTTGCTGTGTCGTCAGCCTTCCATTGTCAGCCATTGCTGCTTACTAGTCTCCTAGCGGCAGTATCGTGAATTATACGTCATTTAGTAACTCATTTGTTTTTCCAAGCTCTGCTGGTACTGCTGTAGAGTTCCCAGCGGGATATCTAATGTGCGTCGTAAATTGTGAAAGAAACAATTGGTAACACATTTCGTCCACCACCCTTCATATACAGGAATGTCTCCACTATTGAAGTTTATGACATTACTGTAATGCCCCAGAGCTAGCGATATAAGAAACGAAGAGTTCACAATACTGTAAGACAGGTAAGAGGTTCTGTGCATTACCCTTTTTATTATGTATAGCATCCGAAACGTACTTCAACTGGTGACTGAGGCCATGGTTAGTCGTAACGTATGATTCAAAATTATTATTACCCGAAGGTGTACTAGATAATGATGGACTAACACTTGTGATTTACGTTGTTAAACGATACTACTTACTAATATACGATGATTGTCAATAGTATGATTAATTATGTATCAAGTGAAACATGCTTATTTATATTAATACATGGAAGCCTATATAACGAAAGATTAAAATATTTCTGCAATTTCGAAGTGCTTGGAGCCAATTTACTTTATTTCCGACCTAGTTTAGCATTGGAAATTTGTATAAAAAACCAAGTATTTTAGATATGTATATGTTACGCAACTATGATTTATGTCGACAATTTAGGATTCACACAACATTATATTTCACTTGGCATCTTCCTTTATCTGTATATATCACTACTAGAGTTAAGGTGTCAGATTACTTTCATGAATATTACAGGTCTTCGTAAGGCTGACAATATAATCGCACGGTATATAGGATTTTTCTTAGCTATACTTTATAGAGTCTATTCTTTTTACTCCTGGCACTATATAACTTGGTTGACAATCGATACTGAATATAGTAGGACATATTTTGCACAATAGTCTTTGAAGTTCCTAGTAAAGATATGATCTGTGTTGTTCTCTAGTCAACTAGGAGCAGCCTTCACGGCAGTTCGTTTACATTTCATCGTGAGTTGTCAAAAGACAAATTTGTTGCTATTTAAGGTCATGATACATAACAGACGGGCACGTTAAGTCCCAGTTACGTTGAGGACTTTAGAAACATGTAACAGGAAAGTGAATTAATTTTCCATCTAATGTATTGGAGCTTGTAAATACCTATACATTTTCTTGACATGATGCACAATTTGCATTTTTCATTCTTTTGTTGATAGCCTTTCGTTGATAATACTGTGAGTGACCGAAACTAGTAGAGAAAAAAGGTTTATTTATACACCTGTCGGCTAAAAACTCAGTTCTTTAATTATATGGCGGCTGTAGACTGTCACCTCACTGAAACATTAATTCAAGCTATTCACAGTCCATTTCATTATCGAACAGATCGTGGGAAAAATAGCCACTTAAATGTATCTGTGCGAGCCCTGATTTCTCTTATTTTATTACAATGATTGTTTCTCTCTATTTAGAAAGGTGCCAAAAAATACTTTTGCATTCGGAGGAGAAAGCTGATGACAGAAATATAGACGTCACTCTCTCCCCAACTCCACGATAATGTTAAACGAATTGTCCTTCTTTGGACTTTTTTTATGTTGTCCCTCAATCCTATCTGATGCGGATCCCAGAAGAGTACTGACAAGCTTAGTTTAGGCATTCTCTTTAGCGGACCTTTTTCAATTTATAACAGTTCATTCAGTATACCCCAGTCTTTAGTTCGCTTTCCCTAAAGCACTATCTATGTGATCGCTCCAATTTAGTTACTCCTAATTGTAATCACTATGACACAGTTGAATTCACAGCCTTTAACTTTTCGTGAATCATCGTGTAACCGAAATTCAGGGTATTCCTCTTAGTACTCATATGGATGACTTCAGACATTTCAATGTTTAGAGTCAGTTGCCACTTTTCTCATCATACATATATCTTCTCTACATAATTTTTCTATTGGTTCTGATATGATGAATTTACTAGATGGTAAATGACAGTGTTATCCTCAGGCAATCAAGGACGACTGCTCAGATTGTCTCCTAAATCGTTAATATAGTTCAGGAACAGTAGAGGGCCTGTAACACTTCTTTGGAGAAGGCCAAATATTACTTCTGTTTTCTCTATGGCTTTCTGTCAGTAGTTATTATGAACTGTGTCCTTCAGGCAGGAAATGGTGTTGTGAAGGCAGTTTTCAGCCTATCTTCTCGTACTACTTCTGGCTGGTGACATCCTCATCTTAGATCCAGCGTTGAGATTTCTGCACTGTCGTAGATCTTCCAGTCCTGCAGAAATAGCTATTGCGTTAAAGTATCGGTAATCGCAACAGAAAATGTACAGCTTGGTACTATCCAGTGATTTCTTCGGAACAATGACGATATTGTGTGGTGCTGTGTAATAGGCATCGCTGGTAATGGACTATTTGTGTTAAACAAATCTAGGAATGGTAGCAACGAAGATTCCATAGCTTGTCGATCACTTCCTTGCAACGATTCATTTTGTTATGTTATGTAGATGAACTAACAGTTTGCTTTGCGGCTCTGGTCATTTCATTACGTATCAATTTCCTCTTCGTCCAGAACCATCAATCTGGCCATAATTAAATCCTTTGACAGACTGACCTAGTCCACGAGAGTAACATCCAGGCTAACGGGAACCATGAACTCTCTGCTTATGTAACTAATTCGCGTCTCGCTTTTACGCACAAAACAATGTATTTCATGTAACGCTTTGGTGCTTTGCAGTGATTCTGCCACACGCAATAGTTGCTGTAGCATATGGGTATCTACAGGAATCCAAACCAACTTCCTTGTACCCGGTGGTACGTTATCATGGGAACCAATCTTCAGCGTACCCCTTCACAGTTCATTTGGCACCACCTTCATGACAGGTGCAGCTTGCTACGTTGCCACCACTTCAATCGTTGTTCCCAGCGTAAACGAAGTTCCTCGGAATTCAATTGTATACCATAAAAGGTCGATATTAGTTTGATGTTTGTCAGAAATGTCTAGTCCAGGAACTGAAGGGTAACCTTCACCAATTTGTGACATTCCCATCCACTCACGAGAACTCCAGGTTCCAGTGGTACAGTGCAGCAGTGTTGTCCCAAATGGCTTCGTGTTATTATCACCCCCCCCCCCCACGTAACATCTACCGTGGAGACATAAATCTCTTCCTGCTTAAGAGGTAAAAACTAACGACTGACACGTATGAATCCATGCCAAATAAAAACTTGTGTTCCTTGTCCTGTACTACATCTAATAAGCAGCATTCCGTCTTTACAAACGTATGCACAGAATACTTTCCGACTGTCGACACTTTTTATGATTCTGTTTCCCTTGTTTCTTATTCGTGCGCTAACATGCCGTATGACCGAATAGACCAAACCATAGCACTTTGGTGGACGAGATTGCGTTTGCACATAATCTTCGGAGATGTAGACACAACGATCATTACGCCCTTTCGTAGCAACATCGATTACTTCCAATTCTGTGACGACCCTAATAGCTGCGGATATATCAGATTGATTACCCGCACTGACTCTGCCTGACCTGTTCTCACCTTCAAGTAAAGTAACGGTGTCAGCCTATGCGTTTTGTATCAGGTCACATGTTAGTGGTTTAACCTTCCGGATTCTATCCGACAAAGATTCCACTGATTCTTTTGGCTTCTACACCTGCCATCTTACGTCTTCCCTAAATCACCTCGTACTGTTCTGCTTTGACAAGCGCTATCGGAATTTATCAGCTGGCTCCTGGATCATTTGTGTGTTACTAACTGCCTTATGATACATAACATATTTTTTAGCTTCGCTCATTAACGTGAGTGAAAATGCTTCATCCATCCAGTTGCTAAATTTGCCGGTGGCTGATAAATCTTAAATGAACGCAGTCACATCCCTCATTGTCTTTAAGCAAAAAACGTTAACAAGTTCGTTGTTGATGGATCGAGAGGAGGAAAGAGTACACTCAGCACTGCCTTATCTTCCCCAGATCCAGACTGCAACTGCTACAGTAGAGCTTGTAACATTTAAACTTTCGTTCCCAGTTCTCCATTTCCCTTCTCATACTTCTGGACTCGCTCTGTTGAAGCAGTAACAATTTCACCTCTGGTATCAGCACATATCTGTACCGGTTTGCACATTCTATTACAGTAACAGATTCGTGGGGGAAAACTACATGTACACTACAAGCAACAATGAAATAAATTAGTTTCTATGCCGGGTCATGGCTCCAAAAACCAGAAATTTACTGTACGTAATGACCAAAACGTCTACAAATGTCACTCGCAAGTGGTACGGACTTAATACATGGGAACACATGAAATGAAAAATTACAAAATCTGCATCTCACTGACGTTAAACGCAGTTCCCTGGTGTTTCCACTAACCAATGACGAGCCTGCAGGT
The DNA here is from genome assembly GCF_021461385.2 of Schistocerca piceifrons. Lineage (NCBI taxonomy): Eukaryota > Metazoa > Arthropoda > Insecta > Orthoptera > Acrididae > Schistocerca > Schistocerca piceifrons. The sequence goes on along the minus strand of NC_060149.1, from coordinate 43,378,853 downwards.
TCCTGCTGTTTAACAATCGATACTTTAAGTGGCATTAATGTTCCGACATTTCGACATGGACACACACAATAATCACAAAGAGAAAGTGCAACAGCAAGATGTTCATTCCTGCAACGCACTACGTCACGATGGAACTTCAGACAGCAACGATGCTGATGCTGAGGACGTGGATCCACTCCAATTTGTAAGGATTCGTTGTAGACCCTTACAATTGCAGGATGACGAAACGTGCGGTAGAGTTGTGGAAGTCAGTAAACTCTCTGTATACTAATGATATAGAATTAGTAAGACGTTAATTTATACGATTTAAGTGCTACAATTAAATCACGTACTCCGCGGCCTTGGTTAGGGCAGTGGACACAGCTCGTAGCTTTGGAATATGCCTTGGTACGTGCAGGTGTAGTTCACAAAGTGACGCCGACCTCCAGATCATCTATTGTACACTCCTGGAAATTGAAATAAGAACACCGTGAATTCATTGTCCCAGGAAGGGGAAACTTTATTGACACATTCCTGGGGTCAGATACATCACATGATCACACTGACAGAACCACAGGCACATAGACACAGGCAACAGAGCATGCACAATGTCGGCACTAGTACAGTGTATATCCACCTTTCGCAGCAATGCAGGCTGCTATTCTCCCATGGAGACGATCGTAGAGATGCTGGATGTAGTCCTGTGGAACGGCTTGCCATGCCGTTTCCACCTGGCGCCTCAGTTGGACCAGCGTTCGTGCTGGACGTGCAGACCGCGTGAGACGACGCTTCATCTAGTCCCAAACATGCTCAATGGGGGACAGATCCGGAGATCTTGCTGGCCAGGGTAGTTGACTTACACCTTCTAGAGAACGTTGGGTGGCACGTGATACATGCGGACGTGCATTGTCCTGTTGGAACAGCAAGTTCCCTTGCCGGTCTAGGAATGGTAGAACGATGGGTTCGATGGCGGTTTGGATGTACCGTGCACTATTCAGTGTCCCCTCGACGATCACCAGTAGTGTACGGCCAGTGTAGGAGATCGCTCCCCACACCATGATGCTGGGTGTTGGCCCTGTGTGCCTCGGTCGTATGCAGTCCTGATTGTGGCGCTCACCTGCACGGCGCCAAACACTCATACGACCATCATTGGCACCAACGCAGAAGCGACTCTCATCGCTGAAGACGACACGTCTCCATTCGTCCCTCCATTCACGCCTGTCGCGACACCACTGGAGGCGGGCTGCACGATGTTGGGGCGTGAGCGGAAGACGGCCTAACGGTGTGCGGGACCGTAGCCCAGCTTCATGGAGACGGTTGCGAATGGTCCTCGCCGATACCCCAGGAGCAACAGTGTCCCTAATTTGCTGGGAAGTGGCGGTGCGGTCCCCTACGGCACTGCGTAGGATCCTACGGTCTTGGCGTGCATCCGTGCGTCGCTGCCGTCCGGTCCCAGGTCGACGGGCACGTGCACCTTCCGCCGACCACTGGCGACAACATCGATGTACTGTGGAGACCTCACGCCCCACGTGTTGAGCAATTCGGCGGTACGTCCACCCGGCCTCCCGCATGCTCACTATACGCCCTCGCTCAAAGTCCGTCAACTGCACATACGGTTCACGTCCACGCTGTCGCGGCATGCTACCAGTGTTAAAGACTGCGATGGAGCTCCGTATGCCACGGCAAACTGGCTGACACTGACGGCGGCGGTGCACAAATGCTGCGCAGCTAGCGCCATTCGACGGCCAACACCGCGGTTCCTGGTGTGTCCGCTGTGCCGTGCGTGTGATCATTGCTTGTACAGCCCTCTCGCAGTGTCCGGAGCAAGTATGGTGGGTCTGACACACCGGTGTCAATGTGTTCTTTTTTCCATTTCCAGGAGTGTAGATATATAGCCCTTTCTCATAGACATCGAATGCGGGTGTTCGAGTGAACTCCAGCTGCTCTGCACTGGATGTAGATGGAAATAAAGAGTTACGGCACGACCTCTCCACCAGAGGTAGGAGGTGGATACCACTGCTTGCTCACAAATGCCAGTCGTGAGGCAGAACCCTTTAGCATGCCTCCCAGATACAACGACAGGTGTGCTACGATTCTTTATAGTTTCAGTGTTGCTCATTTGGGTACGAATGCTAAAGAATTCCATGGCACCAATTTTATCTTCATCTGAAAATTCTTTGCACTTCACAGTTAAACAATATTGCTCTAAATGCTCATTGTTCTGACGATCAGAATTTGCGCCTCTGCTATGATCTCTTCAGTAAAAAATCCTCTTAGTAGTTCTGCAAAAGGTAATGTGCCGGACTAACGAGACGCGGATCCCGGACTAACTTCTACGCTGTCGCGTGAGCGCCCTCTGTGGCGGACACGCCCTGCACGGCAGAGTTGAGGGAGGAGCTATCTGGTAGCTCTCTGCCTTGGTGCCAGTTACAACTTCTTTTGTTGACTGCGGAAGTAGTGTTGTGTGGATGGGATATGCAAGGGCAAATGTGTTAATGGTTAGTGCCCGTGGCCACGTTGTCGATCTGCAGCTTTTGCAACTTTGAACTCCGCATTAATTGTCTGCGTTATTAGTTAGAAAAGACTGCCTTGCAGTAGTTCATCAAGCAAAAAATTTGAATGTGTTCTATCAAGTAATAGAAGTTTAATCTTTCGAGTATTGTAGCATTCGGAGTTAGTTTTGAAATTTTTATCTGTGGATTTTATAGTGATTTTATAAAATGATACCGGGTTTTGTTACTATTGCATTTATGAAATTTTAAGCATAAAATTCCTTCAGAATGTTCCTAATGTATGGTTGTCATATCATTCGATATTCATCTCACATTCTGTGTTCCCTGTAGTGTTTCAGAGCATAGTGACGTTGTTATTGGTCCGTGTTTCTCACAGCAATCTCAAGTTCAGGGAGGTGTCCGTGGTCAATACTGGGGGATCGGAGGTGCCCGAATCGACCTCCAAGCTGGTGGTTAGGCAGATCCGACGGAATCTTCACTGCAACCTTCCAGATTATTGAGCCTGCCAGAAATGAAAGTTTAATTAATGATATTCAGCTCAACGTCATCAGTTAATAAATATAGCTGTCGACTCCCAATCACAAAAAACTCGGTTCAATATGATGTATTAGTTGTTTTATATATCCAAATGAAAATAGTTCCAGGCGAGATGCTTCGCCCTTAAAGTACTTTCCTATTCTCACACTTATTCCAAGTGCATGTTTTTGCTCTTAAACTTCAGACATTTGCGCTACCTGATTTTTGTAGCTGGATGCACTATTTCAATACAAAACGGGAACGGTAGGTATGAACCAGTGATTGCATTTGATTATTTCTAATTGTGACGAAAGTTTTGGTTTTTATGATCTCTTCAGTAAAAAATCCTCTTTGTATTCAGACAAACGTTCTGCAAAAGTTAACGTACCACATCACGCTACGTTTCAAACGTCTGATATTGGTTTCACATTTATGTTACACATGAATATCATTATTAAATTAAGCAAATGTATTTCGTTTTAATGCACTTGAAGGATAGCTTTACAACAGAAACAGCTATGGAAAAAACTAATGTTAGGCATTGGGATTAAGCTTATTGCCCATGATTTGAGGACATTACAAAGAATATTTGCCCACATCCATTTGCCAGTTGATTCCCTGACTAGCCGGCTGTAAAACTGGTTCCATTACACTGCAGATATCCAATCATTCTTGGATTCGAACTACTTTTAGTATTCTGATTACCTTAATAATTACGGCTTAAATTGCTAAATTTAACTTCCTGGTGTATACTGTCCAGTCACGTTAAAGAGACCACATGTCAAAAGCCTGAAAACCACCTTTCAGGAAGGTACCGACAGGGATGTGGAGCCATTCTGGCCCCAGTGCCGTCGCCAACTGCGCCACGTTACTCGGTTGAGGATTCATGGCGCGAACAGCCCAGTTGAGGTGGTCTCACACATCCTCGATTGGTCTTACATCCAGGCAGTTTGATAGGCAGAGGAGTACGGTAAACACAGGCTAGTGCTCTTCGAGCCACGCACGTACGCTGCAAGCTGTGTGACACCTTGCGTTGTCCTGCAAGTTGATGTCGTCGTTTCATGCTGTACACTCCAAAGGCTATCTGTCTGTAGAGGTCAACCTGATAAGGCCACTTTCCGCCACCCACCGGACGGCAGGTTGCCGTATTGGCATGTAAATTCCAGCCTTTGTCGCCGATGAGCAGCAGTCTGAATGGGTGAGTGAACGAAGCGCCTGACGTGGAGAGCCGTTCGCTGAACAGTTGCCTCTGAGCCGGTTTTCGTTAGCGCCATTTTGCCATACACGATACACTTTAAACACGGCTGCACGCGAACAGTTAACAAATGTAGCTGTTTCGGAAATAATTCCACCCTAGGCCCGAAAGCCAATGATCACGCCCTTTTGGACGTCAGATAAACGTCTCCTTTTCTGCGTTACGAGAACCACTGAAGTGTTCTGCGTGCGTTCGGCACGGTCTATATATCCAATGGTTGTGACGCCTCCCTCATCCGTGAGTCATTATTTCTAGCTGACGTCGAACATTGGTGGTGGTCATAATAATGTGACTGGATTGTGTATAAGTTATAGTATTGGATGTTTCTTGTCCTCTACATCGGTTCACTATCGAGTCCCACCTATCACTAAGCCGGCTGGGATGGCCGAGCGGTTCTAGGCGCTACAGTCTGGAACCGCATGACCGCTACGGTCGCAGGTTCGAATCCTGCCTCGGGCATGGATGTGTGTGATGTCCTTAGGTTAGTTAGGTTTAAGTAGTTCTAAGTTCTAGGGGACTGATGACCTCAGAAGTTAAGTCCCATGATGCTCAGAGCCATTTTAACCAAGAACCTATCACTACGAAGTTGCCTCCGCGTAGCATGGATCCCTGCACTGATTCGGTTGGGAAAGCTGTTACATAACCGCTGTATCCTCTCCTGAGACTACATTTTCACAACTGTAGCAAATGGTTCTTCATATACTGGATACTGGCAATGGGTTGAAGTTGTCGCCAGAGCTGGTCCCATATGTATGTTCTGTCGAAAACAGATCTGCGGATTTTCGTGGCCACTGGGCTACCTCAACGTTTGTCAGACCGTTCACAGACACACGTGCTGTGGTCGATCATTATCATGTTAAAAAAGGCACCATGACGCTGTCCTACGAGAGATAACACGTAAAGACTCCACAGTTCCGTTGGCAACCGAGTGATTGGTGAAGCTCTTGTCATTTGTATGCCATATAGTTGCCCTTCAGCAGGTCTTTCAACGCATCGCCGTTATTTTGTACTGCCGTCAGCTAGGCGAAATCCATAGGTGCAGAAAAGCATTTCGGTCTAGACAAGGGATCGACAGTGACGTTTTCCCAGCCGCTTACATGACAGGTGTCTATTTTAAATTAGGAAATAATATCAGTTTGAATATTTGCGCTAGGTATAGCTATTTCTTGGCTTGCAATACGAGAAAGTCAGTGGCCGATGATCTGTATTTGTAGCGAACGCATGCCTTATCAACATGAATATGAAGTACCTAACAGTTTCACAAGCCGCTAAAAGTTCTGAGTAAAACAATATTCAATAGCACGTTTTTCTTTGGTCTTCTTGAAGAAGAAACCCAAGGGCTACCACTATCTGTTTACATTCTTTTACAGCATAACAGCAAATGTGTGGGATGGGCAGTTCGATTAAATATGTATTGGGGCGCCGGAGAGAGGATGTGCCAGCAGGATGACTTACTTGAGGCTTTTCTGGCTGGCAGATAATGAGGCCTGCATTTCTCAGTGAAAGTGACAGGCGTGGAGCCACGCACTTTGTGGCCGATGAGGACGGCATGGAGCAGCACCTAGGCCTCAGCAGCTCGGGGTAAAAGCCGACGGTAACAGCTCATCATGTTCAGTTAGTCACTGATTTCGAGCAGTTTTCGGGACCAGGTAAGTTATAAGGGAAGTGATGTACTCGGGTGGCGGATACGTGCAAGCGTGGGAATCCAAAATTCAAACAAAGTCATTTTGTTAACATCTTGTCACATGTTGCAGGATTCCTGAGGACTCTGTAGTCATCAAAGTTTCGGGAAATTATTGCATACGTGTCTTTCATGTTCTTCTGAGGATGAAGTTTCCACTAAAACTTTATCAATGTATGCGAAGCAGTAGTCCAGTCCCTGTAAAAATTTATCAGTAAACCTCGGGAAAGTCCATACCACGTTCTTCAACCTATATGACGTGCATGGAAATTCAGAGTACGAAGGGCGTAGTTGCTGCTGTATTATGAGCGTCCTATGCTGACACAGATCTTTGGTTGTAGGCTTTTACTGTGTCGGTCGTCGAGAAAACGTTGTGCCTCAACAACTGGCATGCAAAAACTCTGATGTGGTGCACAGGGTACCCGTCGGCAATCGTCCACTATAGTCGCTGTCCGGCTCCTTAGACACAAGGTGTACAGGATGATGATTCGGCCGTACCTGCTTAGATCATGGCGTCGAACTGTACTTTTGCCATGCGAGGTTGTTTTGGGCCAGTCGTCTGGGCTGCGATATAACAGGATGAGTGGGCGCCTTACTGAAGTGATACACTGTAGAGTGGCGGGGCGATGATGGAACTGCAACGTGGCGCCTGACTGACAGTAACTCATATAGCAGGCGTGCCACTGGCGGCGGAGCTGTGAGGAACTGTACGGATGGGGCGCTTCGTTGTGTGGGCTGGTAAACAATCTTCCAAGTTGTGACCCTTTCCAAATTGGCTGTATTCCTCACATCTGGGATGAGGTGACAGAAGGATAGGAAATCCAACTCGATTATAGCACGAGTTACATCTGTGATTATAAGTCGCCAGTGAAATGAGCGTCGTAAATTGATGTTCAAATTGAAGGTCATGATTTCCCGTCCTTACAGTGAGTAGATAATTATTAGTTTGAGACCGTCTAATCACAAATGAATAAAATACAATTTTTGCTCTATAGGCATTTCGCACTTATTATTTGCGAGGCATCTTCAGTGGCCTGAATTATGTAAGTTTTTATACTATTTAGCTTACTTTCAGGACGATGTAACGTAAAAGCGGGAGAGATAAAGCGGGGGAACGACGCCGCACTTCGAATACATTGTCTTAGATGTTGTTGTTCGCGTGACGCTCATTGTTGTAGTAACCGCTGGTGAGATCAGTTTACTCGCAAGTTTTTGTGCTTCAAGAGTGGAATATAAAAGATAAATGTAAGAAATAAGAATTTCGAGACCAAGGTAAGTCAAGAGAATTTTGCACAAATCCTTATTAATCGTAGGTACTAGTAGATAGGGCCATGTAGCTTATAACTCGTATTTAGATTGTGCAATACAAACATTGTAGGTTATTTGGGTCGAGTAATGGCCTCTTTCGCTAACATCGTTTGTGGAAATGGGGTTGCGACATCCGTCCTTATGAGAACGGGCTGATGACGCACTCTTACTGTGGGACATAAACTGCGATCTTGCAACACGAAAAGGAGTCCATACGATTTTGTTCTACAGAAAATTGACGTGAAAGCGCATCAGGACCACAGACAGGGGAAAACGGACTGCAGAAGATCTAATAGAGGCCGTGAGACTAGTCGAAGACGAAGGTAATGGTAAAAGGAAAGTAGCTGAAATGAAAAGTATACCAGAAGGAGCGTAGGAGAAGACTTGCTACGCGCAATTTCAAGAAAATTTCATCATATTCGGGTGCAGATGCAGAAAGGAAACCAGTTGCCCATGTGAAGAAAGTGCAAGTATGTGGCTTTTCTCCCAAACTGTCAGACCTCATGCAAACAGCTTTCAATTTAGCTGATTACATGGTACTAAAAAATAAATTCAATCAAGAAAAGAAATGTGCAGGAAAAGATTGCCTTCACTCATTTTCAAAACGCAATGCAGACCTAAGCATCAGAAAAGAGCAAGCGCTTTCTGTTTCCAGAGAGATTGGAATGTACAGAGACGAAGTCATTGCTTACTTTGACCTATTGACAAACACGTTGACAGAAAACGAGCTTTTGGATAAGCTAGGTAGTATCTACAACGTAGACGAAACTGGTCTACAGTTAAACAATAACCTTGGGCAAGTAGTGACGGCAAGATGTTCAAATGGTTCAAATGGCTCTGAGCACTATGGGACTTAACTGCTGAGGTCATCAGTCCCCTAGAACATAGAACTACTTAAACCTAACTAACCTAAGGACATCACACACATCCATGCCCGAGGCAGGATTCGAACCCACAACCGTAGAGGTTGCGCGTTTCCAGACTGTCGGACGGCAAGAGGAAGCAGAAATGTCCATATTATTGCTTGTGCTGAAAAAGGAGAGACAATAAAAGTTGTTGCCTGCTGTAATGACGAGGGAAATTTCTTCCCACCTTACTGCGTTTAGAAAAGATTAAATAAAAACATGACTCTAAAGACAACATACCTCCAGGATCAGTTGTTGTTATAAGAAGAGACTCCGCTTACATCATCACTGATATTTTTATGGATTGGTTCAAAAACCATTTCCTCCCTAGAAAGGCCCTGCTCTACTTCTGCTAGATGGCCATGCCTCATATATGAATTCCCTCACCCTTTTGGATCTATCTGTTGAAAACGAAGTTTCGACAATTTGTTTGTCTTGTTATACGACACACTTCTTACCACTACTAGACTGATCATTTTTCAAGCCGCTAAAATCTTACTATAAAAAGGCTTGTCACTCATGGATTGTAGCTGTTGTAAGTAAAGAAAGAAGGGTTACAAGGTAGCAGTTTGCTGAGCTGCCTTTCAAAGCATGGACTCGTGCTGCAAGTGTCCAGATGGGTAGATCCGGATTTAGAGCTAGTGGAATTATCTCACTTGATAAAGCGGTAATTCTTAACCATGCCTTTCTTTCAGACATTAATTATACTGAGACTGAAGAAGTATCTCCTGATGTGACTCCAGATCAGCCATCAACTTCAATGTCTGAAACAAATTTGATAACAGGACACACTTCTACTTACAAACATTGCACAAATTTGGCTATTGTTCAACCAACTGCCACGGCAATTGTTCTATTAATGATAACTGAGTGACTCCTCGTGGAGAAACTCCATCAAAATTGCTGCAACGGATTTCACCTGTACCTGCACTACCTCAAAGAAGTAAATCGAAAAGAAAGCAGTCAGCAATTAATATGACATGCGATGAGTTTATAGCAACGTAAAGAAAGTAAATCACTGACAGAAAGAAGAATGGAAAAGTCTGTGCACACAGAAATGTAGCAGATAAAAGGAATCAAAATCCCAGAAACAGAGGAAAAAACCGCCAAAGAAGCGTCTGCTTAGAGACACAATTTCAGAAGAAGATCATGATGATATTTTCCTTTAAAATAGTTCCTCTGATGAATTAAACTTTGAAGAAAACGAAAGTGTAGTGAGCCTTGAACTTTATCAAGAAACGTCGTGTACCTCTGATTGGATTCAATGCGTAGGAAATTCTGGATGCATTCATGAATCATGTATTCTCTATGAGGGCATGTGTTGTTTGAGTGAACTATTAAAATAAACTTAAAAAACAAAAATCAAAATGGATGTCATTTCCAGTGCGTTTTGCAGCTCGGCATCTGTCCCTGCCTTCTGCGACATCTTGCCCGCCATTAAATACTTTCTTTAATTTTACGAGCCGTTGTACATCATAAAAATGTTTCTTTGTTACAACTTTTTTTTTTTGTAACGCGATGTTTTATGTAGCTATATACAATGTACAAACCACCAGTCTTGTCTAAATTGATTGCGATTAAGAGTTTATATATTAATGAAGTTCGGCAACGGCTTTGCCGCAGTGGATACACCGGTTCCCGCGAGATCACCGAAGTTAAGCGCTGTTGGGCGTGGCCGGCACTTGGAAGGGTGACCATCCACCCGCCATGCGCTGTTGCCATTTATCTGGGTACACTCAGTCTCGTGATGCCAATTGAGGAGCTACTCGACCGAATAGTAGCGGCTTCGGTCAAGAATACCATCATAACGACCGGGAGAGCGGTATGCTGACCCCATGCCCCTCTTAACCGCTTCCTCCTTTGAGGATGACCCGGCGATCGGATGCTCCCGGTAGGCCACTCGTAGCCTGAAGACGGAGTGCATTTTTATATTGATAGAGAGTTTAACTTAGAAAATTTGTGGTGTCTGTCCCGCCTTTACGTTATGCTGCGGTTATAAAATGTTCTGGCACTTTTGCCTTTCTATGATAATTTAACGTCCGCCTTAAAGATTTCGTGGATGCTGATCTATATGTGTTCTTTCTCCCTTGTTGTAGCTGTTCTTCTGGTGCTTTATATCATCTCAAGTTTCGTTTTCACAGTACTTGGAATTCAACACTCGTTTTGATGTTTTGTGCCGGCCACAGTGGCCGAGCGGTTCTAGACAGTATAGTCTGGAACCGAGCGACCGCTACGGTCGCAGGTTCGAATCCTGCCTCGGGCATGGATGTATGTTAGGTTTAAGTAGTTCTAAGTTCTAGGGGACTGATGACCTCAGAAGTTAAGTCCCATAGTGCTCAGAGCCGTTTGAACCATTTTGATGTTTTGTTTTAGATAGTGTCGTCAAGTGTGGAATGATATTGACAACTACTAAATGTGTTTACGTAATATCGGCGATCTCTCTCTCTCTCTCTCTCTCTCTCTCTCTCTCTCTCTCTCTCTCTCTCTGTTTATGTGTGTGTGTGTGTGTGTGTGTGTGTGTGTTTGTGTGTGTGTGTGTGTGTGGGTGGGTGGGTGTGTGTGTGCTACAGTCGCAGGTTCGAATCCTGCCTCGGGCATGGATGTGTGTGATGTCCTTAGGTTAGTTAGGTTTAAGTAGTTCTAAGTTCTAGGGGACTGATGACCACAGTAGTTCAGTCCCATAGTGCTCGGAGCCATTTGAACCATTTTTTGGGTGTGTGTGTGAACTGCTATTTGTTTTGGTAAAAACATTTGTTCTGGTCTAGCGAGGGCAAGGGGCACAAGCTGCATCGTCCATGTGATCGCGTCCGGTCTTGTCAATTTGTATACGCTGAGGGCTGCTGCTTGCCGTGTCAGATCGTCGGAATACAATGTGATGTCGTCCAACATCTTTCTGTCGGGTGACGGAGTAAATACCTATGCAGCGGCGGCCTCGGTCACTCTGTGCGCGAGCCCTGTAATTTGCTCAAGTTGGCGTCTTGCGTTACCGAGAGCAGGGTGTAAGAATCTGTGGCAAGCGGCACAACCGTATGGATCGGAGAAGTAGCTCTGAGGCGTCCCGTCTAGCCACGATGCGGAAGTGTCGCAGGAACAGGGACGATTTCATATCACCAGTTTCCTCCCTGTCATACAACTGTACCAGGCATTGAGTGTGAGACAGGGATATCCCCTGAAAGAACTCATCTTTTGGTAATTGGCACTTCCTGGAGGCAGATAGGTTTCTAATAATGCTGCTAACCGTCGTTGGCAGAGTGACATTAACATGTTTAGCGGAGTTTATCCTGGCAGTGACGAAATAGCTTCCGATATAAGTGAACCAAAATGATGGACAGTCCATCTAGAGGGCTGGTGCTTTAAATGCCACGTGATTCACTTGCGCTGCTAGGAGCGTCCCGAGGAGTGGCAGCGGGTAATGTTACTCGTCGGACTTGAGGCTACAGGGAGTTGGAAGCAGGGGCACACCCCGGACACAAATAGACATGGTGAGGGTCTGGTAGGGTTTGTCAGGGAGCCCTGACTTGCCCTTGCCTGGCTGCATGACTGAGGCAACTCTGGCAGTAACACCATAGGTCGTACTCATTCTTGTAGTCATAATGGTAGCAGCTCTTCATGTCGCTGTTGCAGAGCAGCCATCTATTCCTTATGGTACCTCTGCTGCTAGCACAATAACTGCTGCTGCTGTGGTTATCAGTTGTTCCTGGCATAGAGGTGGGTCGTTCGCGAAACAACGGATCCAAAGGAACGTTTCACGAAAATGAACGTCAAGATCGAGGAACGGCTTGTAAGTGACGGTTGCTCACCGTTCACTTCAGTCGCGGTCACTCTCGTTCACCTCATCCGGTCTAGTTCATTCGTTCCTTGTTTACCCCTCGGCCTCCCTCTATCATTCTAGTTCTTTTTGTGTAGTTGCATGTTCCAGTCTTACTTTTTATATAAAAAATAAGTTGGATGTAATACAAACAAAGAGAGAAAGTTGCTTATTTCTTCGTTGTTCTGATCAACTGTGCAACACATATTTATCACAATTCAACTTTTTTTTTATTTGACCATTCAAAGGAGCATGCACTGCATTTTTTATTCGTCAATTAAACCTCATATGCTTCATTTAACAACTAATGTTTAAGGTATGTGTTAGTAACTGTGGTGTAAGGAAGTTTACTTAACAATAGCGATTTTCTGATTTCTACAAAAAAAAAAAATGTGTCACTTAGGGAGGCTCTTATTTTTCAAGTCTGATTTTTTTAGCTTAATTATCAATACTGATTTGCTGCATCAACTTTAATAAGACAACCTATAAACCCGCTGTCTACCAATCGCGTGAGACAAATATGACGAAAAAATCATATTTTATTTTAAGCATACTTATTCTTTGATAAAGTCTGTTCTTTGCTATAGAAATTTTTGGGACTGTTCAGAAAAAAGTTAAAATACATGTAGCTACGGTTCTTCGTTTTCTTCTAACTTACTGATTACTGTGTTTCATAAGCTTGACGCCACTTTGAGCCGGATAATTTAGAGTCTTTCGTTTAGTAACTACTTGTAGAGCATCCATGACATCTTCACATTAACGATATTGGGAAGAAACTGTCTTAAGGAACATATCACTCGAATGAAATCTATTTAAAGATACTCTTATTTTATTAGAAATGAAGTGTTCAGTCGTAATTGTAATAATTTTTGGGATTTGATCGATTTCTACTCGAATGTTTTCGTCGCTGTTTTCATTTTCCATTCAGAAGATTAAGACGACAGAATAGAAGGCAGGAATCATAAACGATTTTTCAGTTTGTGTAAAGCCACACGGGGGGTATCACTATCGACTATCTGCTATACATATACAAAGTTTTGAAAGAATTCCGAAGTCCAGATATAATGCTTTGGCTTCTGAAGCGGCACAAGATAGTGCTTTCACCTACATGCATAGATAGAAAATATGGGTCGTAATGCAGCTTTGTCCTAGAACATAAAAGTTTTCAGTATATCGCATTCACCATCCACCTTGCGTTATAGATTCCTCTGGAGAACGGAGGACAAGAGACGGTTCTTCGAGAAGGGAGTTCGCAGTCAATTAAATATAATCGCGTCATACATCTTCTACCCGCAAGGTAAGTAGGAGGGATTTTTTTCCGAAACGTTTCCAAGCAAAACACACACACACATCTCTAAGAGTAGTCGTATTCTATGCTGTTGTGAAAGAAACTAATGATTCAACTAAAAAACCAATCAGTGCATAAGTTATGGGCAATTTTCTCCAGCCTTTTCCAAATTAATTTGAATGACCGAAAGATGTGTAAAATTTTTCAGCTCTGAACGACTAGTGAACTTCAATTTTCTTTTATTTTCAGATACATTTGTGTGTAATATTTATGTTTGAATTACATACATAAGTATTTACTGAATTACTGAATTTCATACTCGTTTCCCTCTCGTCTGTTTATGAGTGCCTGCACTCACTCAGAAGTTCTTTTTCTCAGGTAACTGATGGCTGAATCCATGCTGAAACTTGGGGCCCTTTCAACTAGCGACTGATCCAAGTCTGAGTCTTGCTTCTTTTCATTTCGGAAGTTTCGACGATCTCCTAGCATACAATAACGTCACGTAGAAGAAGGTGTAATTAGATGAATGACGAACACTAACTTCACGCAACGAAGGTTTATTCAGTACTTGCACATACAAGAATGCGCAGCAAACTGCCTCCGGCCACAACACATACAGTATATGTACAGCTACAGAACATTCCAGTACAGTGATTCTTGATAATTTAGGTTACTTCTAGAATGTATTGGAACCGAATATAGAAATTAAAACTGTACAATTCGAATGAGTTTTGAACTTACGACTTTCCATGCAACAGTTCAGGATCATAACCACTAAACCACAATGCTATTCAGCTTCTCCTGCGACATTGCTCCCTCCTTAAGTGAACAGCGTTTCGGTGTTACGTCGTCGTCCGGGAACGAGTCATGGGTCCTGCATATTCCGACTCCTGATGACTGATTCTCGCCCTGGCGGTGATCTTCTTAGAACCTCTTTAGCCGCGACGCCCTTCGTCACCTTTCCGCTTGTTGATGTCGCTGGAGCTTCGAATTTACACTGGGTTGCAAGATGCTTATAGGGCTTCCTTCGAAGGACGTGTACCGTGTCTCTGAACTTTCGTTGTATTGCGTCGAGGTCTAAATCTTCAACTTCATACGTATCATCAGACAACTGTCTCACAACCTTATAAGGTCCAAAGTGGCGCTTGAGGAGCTTCTCAGAGAGACCAAACTTCCGAACAGGTGTTAAGATCCAGACGAGGTCACCAGACTGGTAGACAACAGGGCAGTGGCTCGCGTCATACCTTCGCCGATCGTTTTCTTGAGCCTGCAGCGTGTGGAGTCGAGCTAACTGCCGAGCTTCCTGAGCTCTGGTTAACATCTGCCCCAAGTATTCGTCGTCCACGTCATCAGGATGTAACGGAGACACAGTGTCCATTGTCGTAGTCGCCTCACGCTCATGCAGCAGGAAAATGGCGTAAATTCTGAGGTGTCTTGTTTGGGGGTATTATAGGCAAACGTCACGAAAGGTATCACCTCATCGCAGTTGCCCCGCTCAACATTGACGATCATTGATATCGTGTCGTCCAAGGTCTTGTTAAGGCGTTCACTAAGCATGTTAGTTTGCGGATGGTAGGCAGTCATCATGTGATGAGTAATGATGCACCGACGATTTATCTCTGTCACAAGATTCAATTGAAAACCTTTCCCGCGATCCTTCATTAACGACCTTGGGGCATGGTGTTTTAATACAATGTCTTCCACGATGAGTTTGGCTACCTCGGATGCTTCGGCTGTTTTCACGGCTTTCGTAATGGCATAGCGTGTCAGATAATCAGTGCAAACAACAATTCATCTATCACAACTAGCAGACGTTGGAAATCGTTCGGGGAGGTCAATCCCAACACGCTGGAAAGGCGTTTCGGCTGGTGGAATTGGTATGAGTCAGCCGGGTGGTTTCTGAGGAACTGCCTTTCTCCTCTGGCACTCTCGACAGTGCGACTCACTGTGACGGACACCCCTGAATAAACCTGCCCAGAAAAATATCTTACGTATTCTGTAGTATGTCTTAATAAATCCTAAATGTACGGCCTCAGGTGTGTCATGGAATTTCTGTAGAACATCCAAGCGCATGTGTTTAGGTATCACTGGTAGCCACCTCTTTCCTAACGGATCAAAGTTTTTCTTGCAAAGTAACCCATTAACTACCATAAATTGCCCTTTCACATCCTCTGACCGATCTAAGGCAAACACAATTTGAGATATCTTGGAGTCCTTGTTCTGCTCAGCAGAGAGATCCTGGAGTGCAGCGAGGCAGTCACTATCTTCATCAAAGTCTTGATGGTCTTGCACAGGGTTTCGTGAGAGACAGTCGGCATCTTGGTGTTTTCTTCCACTTTTATACACTATGGTAGTGTCATACTCTTGAATTTGTGGTGCCCACCGGCCAGTCGTCCTGTTGGATCCTTAAGACCTGTCAACCAGCAAAGTGAATGATGATCTCAAACAGCTGTGAATTGCCTTCCATAGAGATACCGTCGAAATTAGCACATGGCTCAGATCACAGCATGACACTCTCTTTCTATAGCTCAGTAGTTTCTCTTGGCATTTGTAAGTGTCCTAGAAGCATAAGCTATAACCTTCTGTTTTCCATCCGGAATTTGCACCAAAACAGCACCGAGCCCATACCCACTGGCATCTGTGTGTAGTTCTGTAGGTGTTCTCTCATCATACAGACCAAGTATGGGGTCAGTCGCTGGAGCTTTCCGCAGCACATCGAAAGAATCTTGTTGAACACCACTCCAGATAAATTTAGCATCAGCTTTTAACAACTGTTGGAGTGGCCTGGCTTTGATACGGAAGTCTTTGATAAAACGATGGTGATAAGAACATAATCCGAGGAAGCTTCTCACAACTCTAATACTTTTAGGAATAGGAAATTCCGTTATAGATCTCACCTTTTCTGCGTCGGGCCGCACACCTTCGCTTGACACAAGGTGTCCAAGTACTTTTATTTCCTTTGCTCGGAAAAGACACTTTCTTGGATCAAGTTTCTGTCCGCCTTGTTGGAGGCACCTAAGGACGGCCCTCAGTCTTTTTATATGTTCATTAAATGTCTCTCCACACATTATAATGTCATCTAAATAACAAAGACACATCGTACACTTTAGGTGCCTTAGAAGATTATCCACCATCCGTTCAAAAGTTACTGATGCAATACACAAACCAAACGGCATTAGCTTAAACTCATAAAGGCCCTCAGGGGTGATGAATGCAGTTTTCTCACGATCATCTTCATCTACTTCGATTTGCGAGTATCCCGAGTACATGTCCATGGTTGAGGAAAACTTAGTCCCCTTCAGACAATCTCGTGTATCGTCAATTCGTGGAAGAGGGTAGACGTTCTTTTTAGTTATCTTATTAAGCTTCCTGTAATCAACTCAAAAGCTCCAATTGTCATCCATCTTGCTGACGAGGACCACTGGTGACGACTATGGGCTCTGCGAAAGCTGAATGGTGTCATTCTTCATAATTTTCTCTACCTCGTCGCGAATTTATTCGACGTTCCATTGCAGACACACGGTATGCTCTCTGGCTTATTGGTTGGTCTCCAGTGCTAATCTGGTGCTTCACCGTCAATTTCTCTAATTTTCTCTTCACCTGTGGATTGAAGCATTCAGAGAACTCTTGAAGAATGGCAGGTAGCTTCTTCTGTTGTTCCTTAGTGCGATCTGGTGATAGTCAATCTAGAAGCTCTTGTCTCGTAGTGGTAGCGCTAATTTCGCCCACAGAAACGGCATGGGAGTTTTCTTTGACTCTCAGCTGTTCTTCAGTAAACGGCTCAGCGCTTGCTGCGCGCATGTGTCTTGGAAGGATATGCGGATCTCAGCGACAGTTAACTATCCACAATTCACCGAATCCGTTCTCAAACGAGACGACAGACTCTGGGATGGCCAAGTTATTCTTCAGTGGTATGCTTCTCTTGCATTCCACTACAAGATCCATGGGTTGATGTATGGCATAACTCGTGACTGTAACCTGTCTAGCGCTGACTGCAGGAATGATCACTTCATCCAGCACACATAGTCTCCACACATTCGGATGCGCATCTTCCCGTCCACAGTATCTCATCTCGTCTAGCATAATCTTCAAGCGACCACAATCTATAGTTGCCTGAGAAGCTTTCAAGAAGTCCCATGCGAGAATGACATCATGACTACACTCTTGTAATACGAAGAATTCTAAGGGATGTGTATGGCCACTTATACGCACATAAATGACACACCTTCCTGTAGGTTTTACATATTTCCCATTAGCAACCTTCAGCAGAGATGTTTTTCTGTCGACGAATACGGTTTTCTGCAACTGGAGAAGGTACGTCTCCGAAATGACTGAATATGATGCTCCAGAGTCCACAAGAGCTTGGGCGGGTCGGCCATCCATCAGGATATCGACTTAGTTCCCTGTCATTTTTGTAGTGATCGACGGCGGAGGATTTTTCTCTTCAGTGGCGTCACCTCCAAGGAAGGTAGCACCCTTTATTTTACCAGGTTACGGCGGCTAGGTGATATGTTGGATCTTCTAAACGGCGATGGAGACTTCGATCGGCGTGTTGGGGAGCGTCCTCTCCAGAGGCTAGCTTGCGGCGATGGTGACCTACGTCGTACTGCACCCACATCTTCTTGTTCATCTTCGTCGTCCTGGAGTTGGCGTCGGTTAAGATCGGTCTACTGTCTTCTGGCGCCGGCGTTATCAAATATTCGCCTGCTTTCTCGACAATAGCGCACCACGTGTCCCAGTCGTCCGCAGTGGAAACCTACTGGTTGGTTATCTTGGGTCCTCCAGACGTCAGTCTTCCTTGGTGCCCAAACAGATTCCTCATGCGGCATTGTAGGAACGTAGCTCCACCTGGGTCTCGAGTTTTTCACCGTTTTTAAGGGAAATGATGGACGAGAAATTGGGTTGAATGTCTGTTCCACTTCCTCCCTTAAGACCTCTTGACTATTTTACACAGCTCCGAGACGTCTTGAATATACGATGCTGTAGTTTCTCGTGGACGCTGTGCACTGCATTTTAATTTATCTTCAGCCTTGCACTTCTGTCGTTGTGTGTCGCCGAAATACTTGAGCTGTTCCGCCTGGAATACTTCCCAGCTTGGGGACTTCTCCTGGTTGTTCTCATACCATAGCTTGACAGTGCCCTCCAAGTAGAAAAATACGTTGGCCAAACACACGGTGTCATCCCATTTTTTGTAAATTTGGCTATACGCTCATATACATTCAGCTACTTGTCTGGATCTTGGGCGTCGTCACCGCAGAACCCGGAAGGATGTCTCATGTAGTGGCTCACAGTTGCTCACATCGTAACGTACTCTTCTTCTGTCTCATATAGATAGCGATCTGCTGAATAGGGCTCGATCTCGGGTTTTCTCGCCACGTAAACGGCGGCTCTATCGTGGCCTGATGGGAGCCATTTTGTCGTCAAAAATGTGCGCTATCATAAGTTCTAATACCCGGCACCTCCACCAGAGTAATGTCACGTAGAAGAAGGTATAATTAGATGAATAACGAACACTAGCTTCACTTAACGAAGGTTTATTCAGCACTTGCACACACAAGAGCGCGGAGCGAACTGCCTCCGGCCAGAACACATACGCAATATATACAGCTACAGCACATTCCAGTACAATGATTCTTGATATTTGTGGATACTTCTAGAATGTATTGGAACTCAATATAGAAATTGAAATTGTGCAATCCAGATGAGTTTCGAACCTACGACATTCTATGCAACAGGTTAGTATCATAACGACTAAACCACAGTGCTCCTCAGCTTCTTCTGCCACAATATTTATGAAGTGATGTCCGTTGGTGATACAAAGCTTCTGATTTTAACACGCAATTTCTCTGGGCGTTCGTCGATGACGTGATTTTTCCAAATAATTCGTCACTTCCCGCAAAGATAGTTTAGTACACTGATGTGTACGTAATTTATATAGCTGCACATTGTAGAAGAAAACTGACAGCCGACAGTCTGCTTTCAGGTACTTCACCCTAGTAAAGCAGATACTAGTATATATTATTTTCCATAAATGACAGGAAAACGGAGATACCATACTTGCGACGATTATGAGATTGCCTGGAAAATTAATGGCGGCTACAGTGGTCCGAAATGTGTTCCACACTCCATACTTCTGTTCTGTCAGCTCTGACGTCTCTTTACAGCCTTGCGTTCATTGGCGCTTCACATGAGCCGGGTATTGAGTTACTTTCTAAGGACGCATTCAGCTTGGGAAATCGAAATCAACCTGTCTACATTAGACAATCACTGAATTTATCATGGAGAAGTAATAACTGAGTGTACCTATTTCAGATGTTCCATTTTTTCTTGTAGTTATTGAAACTGTTCCACGATATTTTCTTCGGGGTCAACTCTTCTTTGGTATGAAACGAATGGTACACTTCACGTAGCGCTAAGATGGTATAGCAGTCTGCACGGGAATAGATAAATAACCACTTTTCCATTTGCTGCTACGGTTCCGGTTGTTGCTTTATGTAACGCATATCTGGCAACTGCACGCTCTCTGAGACCAGTGCTGCGAACGGTAGCAGTGTACAGACTGCTGGGGACCAAGGCCTTTCGGGCATTTGTCGTGGGGGGAGTTGCCTACCAAGAAGTGTCCTGTGAACCGAGGACGATCAGCACATGAGAACTCAGGATATTCACAATACACTTTTTTGCCGTCAAGAGTTCACTCATCACAAGCAGCCGTGACATGAAGTCTTACGTAATGGCTCCACACACGATGGCACCAGGAGTAACTCCGCTGTGCCTCTCCAAGTTACTGGAAGAAAGGAACCTCCCATCACGTCACCGCTATACTCGCGTGTGATGGTCATCCACGGAAGCGCAGTGCCACAATTTATTGCTAAATACAATGACGCACCATTTTTATAAGTCAGTACTTCACGGTTGCGGACCACCCTAAACACAATAATTTGTATTGTGGTATTAATGGAAGCCTACGCATCCGACAGTGATTTCTTATGCCAGCTGTTGCTTATCTCCTACCGGTAGTGCGGAATGACACAGAATGATGCAGGGAATCCGTTTCTTCCTCTCAGATGGTAGGTTCGGATGGGAGTCGGCTACGACATCTTCGGGGCATATTATTCTCTGCCTCGCTTGCGGTGGATTGGCATTTCGACTGGAATCAAGACGATGTCTATACCTCGTCACACTTTACCATGCAATCCGCCATTTGGACACAGTCATACCCAAACGTTAACAAATATGGATACTAGACGAACCGACAATCTGACCAAATAGAGATCCACAATGAGGCCCCTTTCAAACATTATCAGATGCGAATAACGCTTTCTGACACTAAAGAGCAATATCTTTGAGCCATTCGATGTAATCACTCAAAATCTGTTGCTGGCACTCCCCTTGGTAATGGCACTAAACACGAACCACACCAGTGTACTCTGGTGGCCGTCTTACAAGTCACAGATAATTAAAACTATACTAATTTCCAGGCCTTCCTATGGTGTGTATGTCTATAAAGTTATGTTGACATATTGCCATGTCACCTGGGTGCTTAATTTTTTTTAGCAGGTTGCTTAAAACTGAGTGAAGCTGCTAAGTCTTGCGGCGTTTGAGTTCAGCTAAGACAGGGAGCCATAAGAAACAGTTAAAGTTTGTGTTCACTCGGCAGTATAACCAAATAACATGGTGAAAGTCGACGGCCGTTTCACAGTTCTTGTGCGTCTCCGAAGCACAGGCAAAATCCCGGCAATGGTCAAAGCAGGTTCAAATGGCTCTAAGCACTATGGGACTTAACATCTGAGGTCATCAGTCCCTTAGACTTAGAACTACTTAAACCCTGACTGACCTAAGGGCATCACACACATCCATTCCCGAGGCAGGATTCGAAGCTGCGACCGTAGCAGCCGCGTGGTTCCGGATTGAAGCACCTAGAACCGCTCGACCACAGTGGCCGGCTATGAAAGCAGGTCCCGGAGGCTTCGTCACTCGGCAGTTTCTGGTGCGGCATGGTGTCGTATATAGCGAAGGTTCCCGTTGAGGCTCTTCTGAGAAACTACAGGTGCAGTTGGTACCTGACCCAGAGCTCGACAGGTGATGCCTCGAGGAGGCTTTGCACACCCGAAATACTCAGGCCATTTAGATATAGTAAAGGAACTCTAGACGCGTCTTCGGCCTGCATTCTCATTTACCGGAGTATAATTGTCTCCATTCGTGGGTCCCGACTCGAACTTAGCCCCGATGACCAGCTAAGATGTGTCTGGAGGCAACCCACACACCGGTGGGATACCACCCTGACGTTCTGCCGCCGTTTGGTCTGGGGTGCTACTTCTTTTCATGGAAAAAGGCCTTTGATTGTCATCCACGGCATCCTTACAAAACACCGGTACGTCGACGAAATTCTGCTCCCCGTTTTGTTGCCTTTTCTGGCAAGCCAACCTGAGCTTACATATCAGCAAGATAATACCCATACGCACATGACAAGAATTACTACTGTTGACCTCGTGCTTCTCAAACACTACCTGGACCAGTCAGGTTACCGAATCTCTCCTCAGTTGAGATAGTTTGGAGCAACATGGGTGGGGTCCTCAAATGAGCTAGGGATTTTGAGGATCTAACGCGCCAGTTGGACAGAATGTGGTACGGTATCCCTCAGGAGGACATAGAACAACTCTGTCGATCAATGCCAAGCCGAATAACTACTTGTATAAGGACCAGACGTGGACCAATGCGTTACTGACTTGCTCAATTTGTAAAGCTATTTCTCTTGAATAAATCGTCCAATTTTTCTGAAATTTTAATCATTTGTTTATCTGTACATGTACGTCACAACTACTGATTTCTGTCACGTAAATTCCTTCGTGGTGTGTCGTTTTTACCTTACTGTATACAGGCATCCGTAGACAGATTTAGCCCTGCTAAATTTCACAAAACTAGTCTGTCTATGAGCAAGTGCATCCCAAGTCACTGAACGTTTGAAAAAATGTGGTCACAGTCTCGTTTGTCTTCCCCGAGAAAGTAGGGATGAAAGTTATAACAGGAAAATTGCTCACACTACACTAGGGAGGTAGGTAGCGGCAGTAGCTGTTGGCCGCTTAGGGGTTTCTATAGTAGTCTGACAAGCTTTTGGCGTAGCCGTTCGTAACCGCAACACCTCACCTTGTTCCCCTAACTGAAGGGTTCTGACTACGAATTTACTAATTTTTGTAATCAAAGCTACAAGGGGGACAGCTTTCAGTGACGGGTTATTGTCAATAACAAATTCAGGCATGGGTACAAATCGGGGAAAACGTTTACTTTCTGATCAACTAGAAACGAATTGGACAGAGGAAAATACAGTAATCAAGCAGAAAATAAAACTTTGTTTTATCCGTTACGATGCTCGAACGATGCTCGCGACAAAGCTACTACAATGGATTCGTGCTAGTGGAACTTACTTTAGTTTCGACTCATGTAATCGACGATGGCGGCTGTGGTGATGGTGCTATGGAGTTGGAACATCAGCAGCAACAGCTGCGTATGGGCAGCAGATGCGATACGCAGGATCCTCATCAAAGTGGCTACCACACAGTGTGGCGTCCACTCCCGGCATTGCACAAGGCCCTCCACGATTCTGGCGATGGCAGCGATGGCTTGGGTTGCTCTGTGCCAGGTGGCACGGTGGCAGGACGTACAGTGGGGCCAGTGTGCTGGCTGCAAGTGACAGAGTCTAAAGAATTCGACAGTGCTGCGTGGGAGGGTCGAGTGTGGCTGAATGCATCTGAACAACAGCACTCTTCCAACCGACGTGCTTATTCAGGTCAGTGCGGTTCACATACGCGCATCTATCGCCAACATAAGAAAGGAAAATGCTTCACAACGAAGTCGGGTCCTAAATCGCAACATTGATTACAGAAATCAGGAGTAGCTATGGGCTACAACAAAGTCAAGCCCCAGCTCCCACCTCAGAATATTGCGTTGCGGTAACAGTCTGCAAAGGATAAATAGCATTTTTTTCTGAAAAGCTGTGGGATGGCGCTCTGGATTCAGTGGTATACGGTTGAGAGGACGTTTGAAATAACGAAGACATATCTATGTTGCTAAACTTACAGACCCACCAGCTTTATTGCTAAAGACTAATTGATTCATCAGTGCCTGTGGAAACAACCGACAGGCTGATTAGAAGTGGCGTCGAAGAGGATAGGAAAAGATCATATGTCTGGGTCAACAGATGGCTGGCCAGAGAGGACGAGAGCTCTGCTCCACCACATATCCTAATCAACTTCACCGCCCTCACATGACTGCTTCCAGCCCTCAGATTACTGGTTCGACACCACCGACGCTATTTCTGAAGATTCGCCTCGATAGCAGTGACAGTCATGAGAATAGTGTTTACCAAGCAACTTGTGAACAAGACATTGGTTGATGGTGGCATCTGCTACCACACCAAGCTACGTTCAGACACAGTCCGCAAGAGAAACTTAGTTACTTCAAATGGTGATTACAAATTTGCTTTGAAATATCTGTTTCCCGTATAGGCTGCCAGTCTACCTTGTACACTATGGTGAATTGGTTATAGCATATAGACAGGTAAGAAGTTGTTGATCATTAGGAAATGTATTGAGTTTATGTGATGTTGGTGCACTGCACAAAGCCTGTGGCTTACATTAGTCATTGCCTGAGAAAGCACAGCTTCCTCTGCTACGTCAGTTATCTCACAACTTATTCCTTCAGTCTGTATTATATTATCCTGTATGAGGTCACTATTCAAGGTACCTGGTGTGTGATATGTATAAATGGATGGTGGGCTCCAGTTCTGTGGTTAGGCTACATCAGTATCCTGAGGCGTCATTGTTTTCTTACCTACATTATTTAAAAATCTATTCATTTATTTATGTGCTTTTGTAAACTGTTCACCGTTTGAAACTTCCTGGCAGATTAAAACTGTGTGGTGGACGAAGACTCGAACTTCGGGCCTTTGCCTTTCGTGGGCAAGTGCTCTACGAACCGAGCTACACAAGCACGACTCACGCCCCGTCCTCGCAGCTTTACTTCTGCCAGCACCTCGTCTCCTACCTTCCAAACTTTACAGAAGCTCTCCTCGTATCCTTTCTTTCAGGATTGCTAGTTCTGCAAGGTTAGCAGGAGAGCTTGTACATCTTCTACACCGCCAGCTTAGCAGAGTGGTAATGTGTTTGCCCCCTATGCAGCGGGTCCGATTTCGATTCCCTGCCGGGTTGGAGATTTTCTTCGCCCGTGGACTGCTTGCTGTGTTGTCATCATCATCATCAACGACGGGAAAGTCGCCCAACATGGTATCATCTGAAGTAGGACTTGCAATCCGGCGGCCGGACCCCCCCGGTTGGGGCCTCCCTGCCAACTATGCCACATGACCATTGTTTTGTATATCTTCTGTTACTCCTCAGTTTGTCCTTCAACTTCTCGAATTCCTACTTTCTGATATCATACAAATACACAGAAGAAATTTAGAAATCTGTTCAAATATTTTAAAAGGATTCTAACCCGACATTACTTTGTGGGTGTGGTAAGTCGTGCATTATTTGTTGAGATGCTTTGTTGGAAATTTTCCCGGCTTGAATATTTTTAGCTCGGTAAGATCTAACTAACATGCCTATCTCCCTCAACACCTTGCCACAGGATCTGATGACAGATGGTACTTTGATATAAAAACTGGCACTATTTGCCATTCCCTTGATTTTCCATTGTCATTCTCTTAACTTTTTCACTGGTGTGGACCTACATGAATGCCCAGCAGTTAGAGCATCCAGACGGCTACCACAGTACCTGTACGCGTGGCAGGTAGAATGCCGAGATGGCTATGGGCTTTCATTTATGCCCGGTAGGTAGGCAGGCCTTACTGGTAAGGGCATACGTTATTTCTGGGTGCGGGGGCAGATAAGCATGCTCAATAGAATGGCGACACGCTGTTGTCTGCAATTCAACATCTCTACTCTTCTTAGTAATGTCGAAGAGTGCTACAGCTTTCACATGCTCCTGGTGCCTTCCTGCTTGTGAGTCAATGTAATGGATACAATTTTATTTCCTAATCCACACAAGAAAAATGACTCAAAGGTTCATAATCTGAAGGGCACGAATTATCCTGACAAACTGACTTATCAGATGTAACAAATTGAAAGTAGTGCAACAGATATATGCAGTTTCTGAGCAACACTCGCAGCCATACGGAAAAGAAAATGGTGCGACAGCCCAAAAAGTGAAATATTATTTCCTAATGTACGAAATACACATGAGACCTACATTTATAACATGAAAGGTCATGAATTATCCTACAGAACTGACATAACAGATACTGCAAAAGGCGGACAGTATAGTAAAATAAGTGCAGTTTTTCAGCCACACGCATGGCAGCGTGGTATAGGAAACGGCGCTAGTGGAGACGTAAATATAATTTAATTTCCTGATTTAAAAAGTGGATATGGCACATATATACGTCATCTGAAAGGAGATAAAAAAATGCTATGGATCTGACGTATCAGATGTTTCAAAGGGCGTACAGAGTAGAAAAATACATGCATTTCCTCAGCAACACTCAATGCTGAGCAGAACAGAAAACGGTAGGCATGGCCACTTTATTTTTAAAACTGTATGCATCGAAACGTGCATACCCCACGTTAACGAGATTTTAATAGGTCATTGGCACAAGTACTGATAGTGTGAATCAGAAGTTATATAATTTTCTAATAACAAATAAAAAAGTTTTCATCATTCATCTAAAACAACTTTATCTGAGCCCAGGATAAACTTACAACAGTATGCGTGATTTAGTTTCTAAGGCCTCTTTTGCGGTTATCAGTAAATGCAACTACGAAGACAATAAAGTTTGTTACTGATTTTATAAAGAGTACTATTAAAGAGTGGTTCCGTGCACTCTGGCTTGTGGCTACAGTGACCGTAGCCTGCAAGTGTTGTTGGGCAGTATCAGCCGCCAACCGGCTATATGCCCAAAACATTCGCCCGCCTTAGCGGCGCGGCAGGCAGGATGCTTGGCCCTAGCAACGGCAAAAGTATTAGTAAGTTTTGCCATAGCTTTGACACAAGCTGGAAATCATTATCACGATTAAACTACGCGGCTTGTCGATATTTAATAAGTAACCTTACTTTATAATATGTGCGATGGCTTTACGCTTATTTTTTCTTACATGAAAAAATTTTACATGTTTCTCCATGACATCCAGTGCCACTAATACGTAAACTCTCCTTCCGTGGTCTCCATTTGTCCATATCAGCCTTTACCAACTATTTCTAACACTGAACTTGGTATAATGCAGTACATAAGCCATTTCATATGTTGAATCGATGCAGTAGGCTTTTGACATATTTCACACTTCTTCACTATTTTTCTCAATCTGTTTTCCATAATAGTGAAAATGTAGATTTTTGGAGGGGCCATAGTAACCATATCCAAGGTATACACACTGTATAAAATTATGATTTATGTAAATCATATCTGCTGCTACCCACAATTCTCTGCTGTCTGCTTTATGTTTGGAAATTTTATTTTATTTTTTCAGCAGAAGTCCATAAGGCATTTCTCTAGTCAGTTCTAACAGTCCCTGAGCACTAAGAACCTGGTTATTTCCATATCTCCCATAAAAACAGCAGGAGCCTAGAAAGCCTTTAATCTTGATTTTATTTCTGGGGCCTTGTGATTCTTTGGTTCTGTGAATTGTTGTGAGCTTGGTATAATGTCTTCCATTGAAATAATGCATGCCAATAATTTAATTCTTCTTGTTTAAATTCTGACTTCTTAATATAAATTTTTATATCTTTTACATTAGATGCCCACCTTGATAGCTGCATGTGTTGGCACGCCACTTCCAGGATTCGAAAAGGTGCGCCGACCATAGATGTGAGACAGTCTGGATGTGGTTCTTCGAAAGTTTCCCTCATCCAACTAGGTGAATACCAGGCTTTTATCTAAGTCCTATTTGCTTACACGACTTGCAAAAATTTACAGAACTGTAGCGTTAACTTCTGCCACCGAATGTAACAGCAACACCAAATGTGGCGGGAAGACGTAGAAGCTATCCAAGTGATTTATTGTTTCCAACTATAGTGCCCCCATTCCTCTCGATCTGCATTACTGGGTCCAGCAATGCTGAGGGCACCATCTGAGAAACGGCTTGGCGCGGAATGGCTGCCTCAGTGACCCGTGCACACACTGCTGTGAATCAGCATTGCACGGCAGCAGAGTTGCGGCGTTGTCGGTCTGCAACCCTGCTAACTCAGCGCCACTCGGTGTGAGCCACAGGTGCCTAGCTGCGTGCTTCTCGGTAGCATGGCTAAGATCGCGGCAACAACAAACGCCCATGATCTGGAGTCCAAATCTGCGGCCCTCACCTCAGGATGCCTCCGGCGTGTGTTGGAAGCCAGGATGACTGCCCACGGTAGTGAGGTGTAAAGTGGCCCACCGCTGGCTTGCCTCAGAGGGTCGAACCGGCGACCCGCTGTGCACTGGAACGTTGGCGCCCCATCTGCTGCTGTGTGTAGCTAGTGGTGTGACATGCCCCGCCATCCAGGAGAGCTGCCACACGTGAATGAATCTCGTTAGAAATCCGCACCTATTTAATTGTGGCTGTCAGCCTCTGTTTTACCACACACACCACTTCGCGTCATGTACTCATAGCACGCTAGGTTAGCCATTGGGCCCCTTCTGCCTGTGGTTTGCGACATGCAAAACAGCTACGTATACTCTTACAGCAACTTGACGACCATATGACCTCTATTCTAGTTCACAACTGTTGCTATGCATAACCCACTGCAATACGGCCCACACATGAGTGTAATTTGTGCTCAGAATATTGCACAAAACTAACTCTCCCTATCCCAAACGGTGCTGTCGTTACGTTATTCCCCTCTTCAGAAGGACCCTGTCCCCGAGCCTGCCCCTTAGCGAGCTCTTAACTTGTTTGCGTCGGCACCTATGGCATATTTCCTTATTATTAGGAAACTTAAATGTGGTCTACTGCCGCTTAAAACCATGACATGAAATAGAACGTAAAAATACCTTTCTGGACGACCACTGCTCGATCAACCCTTTACTCACTCGTTCACGCCCTCAGTATCCAGTCCACTTGGACTTGGAATTAGCTCTCTTCATGATCAGAAAGAAAACAACACATAACAAAGGTGAGGCTGGCATGACACTTGGCACAGTGGTGCTCAAAACGATCGTTGTTTGCCATTGCCTTTCCCTATACTGAGCGACATGTTGCACAAGCTGTTCGTCTGATATGCGCCCCTCTTTCTCTATAATACGACCTGCAAGTTGTTGATCAATGAAATCCTCTACAATCGGCTGCAAATAACTAGGTATTCTGTAAGGCTTACGGTAACAGGTGCTTCACTCCCTGTTGGTATCCTTTGTTGAACTAATGTAGTTGCTGGTAACAAGCCTTGTGGGGGAAAAACAAAAGTTCCAAATGGCTCTGAGCACTATGGGACTTAACATCTGAGGTCATCAGTCCCCTAGAACTTAGAACTACTTAAACCTAACTAACCTAAGGACATCACACACATCCATGCCCGAGGCAGAATTCGAACCTGCGACCGTAGCGGTCGCGCGGTTCCAGACTGAAGCGCCGAGAACCGCTCGGCCACTCCGGCCGGCTTTGTGGCAAAAAATAAATCCTTAAATTACCACAGTAGTTCTTCCATGTGCTATCATTATCCTCCTTTCAAATGCTTAATTTTCTCACACAATGCAGTTCTATCGGCAGTTAGTGATTGATCGCTTCGCCTACCTCTCGAACACCAGTTTTCGTCATCTGGCACCTCCAAATTCGTTACTAAAACTCCTTTTCTTAAATTCGCGTCTACAGTGCTAAAACTATCCACGATCACAGGAACCCATCGTTCACCTCCTCTACATTTCACAAAACAACCCAATGGACCCAAAACTTCATTATCCTCCAATGGTTCAATAACACTTATGTACCCACAGGTAGATTTGACGCCACATTTACCCAAAGCGACTTCCCGGTGCCACAAGACACACACTCATACGAATTAAGCCTTAATGCTAACGTACGCAGTTCAGTTGGTTTGTTCATTACATTGAATGCCCCTCACGACAGCTCTGCATTGACAAGTTTCCCCTAGCTGAAATAACATTACACCATGTCCCACAGTTCGTTGTCCAAGGTCAGTTTTGGCATGATGTTGATGCAAGAAATTTACTGCAAGGATCATGTCGTAGCCCTCGCTTACCCATGGTACTACCTCGATGCATGCATTAAATCTCACGTTTTCTATTCGAAAGTCAACTCTCACCGACCCCAAAGGCGTGACACCCTTATTCCCCACTACACGCAACCTATAACGTGGTGGGTCTAGTTTCCTTCGTCCCATTATATTCCTAGTAGCCATTGACACTTGCACCCCTGTGTGCAACAAAATTTTGACCTTTTTAGTTCCTATCGATCCTACCACTGAACATTCCACCTCTGCATACGTATTCGTAGCACTGAAATTAAACGGGATCTTCCTTAGGTGCGTCTTGAGGCCCCTCTGCCATTTAACGCTTGTCCACCTTCTCCTATCTGCATTTCTCCATCCTCCCCACTGCCGTTTCCATCCCTTCCTTTATTCCTTGGTGACTGGGTACATTGCCTCTGTACGTGTCCCGTACGACAATACTTAAAATATTTCACACCTGCTTTAAGCACTGTTTGCCTCTCGTGTACACATGTTGCCACATCTATTTCGTCACATTGAATTGGCAGCTGAATGGCCGAATACAAATCTTTTGGAGTCCCTTCGTGCACGTTCCGTGTCACATGCGCCGGTAAGTGCCCTTTGCTTGGACTCCTGCAACAGAACACTATTCGCTTCATCGCTCTGACCCAGCTCTTAGTATACTAATTAATTTCCCTTATCCTGTATGCAAATTTCTCCATAGTCTGTCCTGTCTCTTTGACATTGCACTTAACCTCCCTCTAAAGTACTGAGCGCTTTTTTGTTTCTGGTACCTTTGTAAAGCCCTTCTTTAACTGCTAAAGCTGTCCTGCCTTCCTTAAGGCCACATAACACATTATATATGTTTTCGCTTCACCAGTTAATCTCATCTTGGCTATATGTAACAACTGCTCATCAGACCAATCATTCATCACCGCTGAAGTCTCCAAGTCCTCCACAAATTAACGAACACCCTCAGAAGCCTTGCCAGAAAACGGAATAATCATACTCGAGGCATCTGGATCAATCTCCTGCACCCTTGGCAACAACGACTGATCAGATGCAACTTCCCACTCACTTCTAGGTCTTAATTCATTTCTCCACTATGTATTGTCTGCTGTCAGTTACGCTACTTTTCCCAACAAAATCCGTACCGCTTCTGGTTCCGACACACCTCGCGTCCCGGACCCTGCCATTATGTTGCTTTCGTACCCTGTTAGTCACGCAACAAAACATTAAGGTACAAGAATAACCTGACTCTCTACACCTCAGTATCATCATATTCGGTAACATCATACTCAAAACAATGCAAAAGTAATCAAATGCCACGATAAAAAGTAATAAATCTTACTGCCCAAAGTACACTAACACTTATTGTGACAGCTTTAGTAACATGGAAATATATATCCTCGGTATAGCGAAGCAACTTAAATTACTTAATCCAAACTTCCGATCCAGATTATATACCACGCAGCTTCGCTTCATACTCCGCTCAAATAATTCTTCCGTACACAGCAGTCATATACAACCGCTCGTATGACGACACATCCTTACCTGAAGTCTGTGAAGTGGAAAGGGCTACACCAACATCCAAGTAAGGAAACAGGACCTATTCACACATACGCATCATGGATTAAGAAAATATCGTTCTAGTGAAACACAAATCGCCATTTATTCCCACGAAGTAATGCGTGCTGTTGACAGAGGATCTCAGAATGATTCCATGTTTCTAGATTCCAAGGCTTCGGAGTATCGTCGCAGTTTTGACCCCGGATTCTTGATTTCCCCTCATAATTGCGTTATGTGCGTTTTATGAGGTATGGGCTATTGAGAGTATTCCAATCAAATTGGGTACCTATGGAGTATCACCTTAGTTGTGTGCCTTCATTGTTTAATTCTTATCACAAATGGATTATGTTTTATGGGTAATGGGTTGTGAGTTAAGGGGTGTGGGTTCTGGGAAAAACATTGGGTAAAAGAGAAGTGATATCTGGCCCTCCCTAGGGAAGAGTTATAGCTCCGAGCTTTACGAAATCATCATAAACGAGATTCCATAGACTTCCTGAGCAGCCCACTTTCATTGTTTGCCGATGGCTCTGTCATTTACCAAATTTTAAAGCCATAGCGAAATCAAAACCAATTACAGAATCGATTATTAACTTTTTTAAATTAAATTTTTGTTATTAGTCATAACGTGTCTTGTCAGGCTGGAGCGCGTGCAGTGCTTTTCTATTATTCTTCAACCTGTGCGCATTTCATAAAGATGGCTACTTCATACGCCATGCGGCATCATTGCGTAAACCACACTACGCAACAGCTGACAATTCTCGGACCCGTTCTATATGCTATTCTCACAATAATACCTACTATACTGTTGCACATAATGAGCTTTCGATCCAACTTTTACTCATGCAACTGGACACTTCCCACATTACCGTCATCATGCGAGATTACGATCTGAAGATCGTTGCAGATGGTAACTGTAACTAGTTATCATACTTTAATTTTGACAGGATAAGGGCGCGTCAACGCATTAAATACACTCCTGGAAATTGAAATAAGAACACCGTGAATTCATTGTCCCAGGAAGGGGAAACTTTATTGACACATTCCTGGGGTCAGATACATCACATGATCACACTGACAGAACCACAGGCACATAGACACAGGCAACAGAGCATGCACAATGTCGGCACTAGTACAGTGTATATCCACCTTTCGCAGCAATGCAGGCTGCTATTCTCCCATGGAGACGATCGTAGAGATGCTGGATGTAGTCCTGTGGAACGGCTTGCCATGCCATTTCCACCTGGCGCTTCAGTTGGACCAGCGTTCGTGCTGGACGTGCAGACCGCGTGAGACGACGCTTCATCTAGTCCCAAACATGCTCAATGGGGGACAGATCCGGAGATCTTGCTGGCCAGGGTAGTTGACTTACACCTTCTAGAGCACGTTGGGTGGCACGGGATACATGCGGACGTGCATTGTCCTGTTCGAACAGCAAGTTCCCTTGCCGGTCTAGGAATGGTAGAACGATGGGTTCGATGGCGGTTTGGATGTACCGTGCACTATTCAGTGTCCCCTCGACGATCACCAGTGGTGTACGGCCAGTGTAGGAGATCGCTCCCCACACCATGATGCCGGGTGTTGGCCCTGTGTGCCTCGGTCGTATGCAGTCCTGATTGTGGCGCTCACCTGCACGGCGCCAAACACGCATACGACCATCATTGGCACCATGGCAGAAGCGACTGTCATCGCTGAAGACGACACGTCTCCATTCGTCCCTCCATTCACGCCTGTCGCGACTCCACTGGAGGCGGGCTGCACGATGTTGGGGCGTGAGCGTAAGACGGCCTAACGGTGTGCGGGACCATAGCCCAGCTTCATGGAGACGGTTGCGAATGGTCCTCGCCGATACCCCAGGAGCAACAGTGTCCCTAATTTGCTGGGAAGTGGCGGTGCGGTTCCCTACGGCACTGCGTAGGATCCTACGGTCTTGGCGTGCATCCGTGCGTCGCTGCGGTCCGGTCCCAGGTCGACGGGCACGTGCACCTTCCGCCGACCACTGGCGACAACATCGATGTACTGTGGAGACCTCACGCCCCACGTGTTGAGCAATTCGGCGGTACGTCCAGCCGGCCTCCCGCATGCCCACTATACGCCCTCGCTCAAAGTCCGTCAACTGCACATACGGTTCACGTCCACGCTGTCGCGGCATGCTACCAGTGTTAAAGACTGCGATGGAGCTCCGTATGCCAAGGCAAACTGGCTGACACTGACGGCGGCGGTGCACAAATGCTGCGCAGCTAGCGCCATTCGACGGCCAACACCGCGGTTCCTGGTGTGTCCGCTGTGCCGTGCGTATGATCATTGCTTGTACAGCCCTCTCGCAGTGTCCGGAGCAAGTATGGTGGGTCTGACACACCGGTGTCAATGTGTTCTTTTTTCCATTTCCAGGAGTGTATATTTTTACTTAAAAATTTGTTTAATAAACCGTATTAAGACCACCGTCTCCTCTATGACAGTTCAGGCTGCAGCAGTTCCTCAAATAGTTCAAATGGCTCTAAGCACTATGGGACTTAAACATCTGAGGTCACCGGTCCCCTAGACTTAGAACTACCTAAACCTAACTAACCTAAGGACATCACACTGCGGCGGCGCGGTTCCTTAAGTCCCTTTTACGACGGACCTGCACCTACATGTGAACATTGTCTCAGCAGATCACCAGTAGGATAGCCGAGTGAAACCTACTGTACTTCAATGTGAATAACAGGCTGCAATTTAAGTCACTAATCTACGTTTCGGGAGAAAGTTTTCACACAAATGAAAGGTTGGAAATTTTGTCCTCAATTAATATATTCTAAAACTTAGGTGAACAAGTATCACTGCCAAGCCCGTGCTAGTCTTAACACAGTCACTCACAATCCCGTTCACTCACGTTAGAAAGTTTATGGTGTTGCATTTCCCGAAAACATAATAGCTAAGAAAATACTAATTGTTTTTGATTGACAATGCTCGCCAAATGATAAGTCTGTCGGTACCAAATGCAGTCACTGCTTTCAGCCACCGACCTGCTCAACACGCCACGCGGAATATATGTCTTTTTTCGTCACAAAATTCACTTAAAATTTCCGGTATAATTATGCCGTCACTTTGCCACACTTTTGATGTATGAAACACTGCTAGATTCGTCAGCTTATCGTTTCCATCGGAACTACTACTACACACGTCCGAACTGTTTCACTGCTAGGCTCCCACTCTTCTCTAGATTACTCTAAGTTTTCTGTACCGGCAGAGAAAGGCGCGCGAAAAATGTTGCTTTACCATTGGTCAGTTTACTCAACAGCCAATAGCAAAACAACATTCTCCTGCGTCAATCAGCGCTTTTCATCAATAACCAATCGCAAAATAGTAAACCTAACGACTGCACTTTTTACCGACGTAATTATCTAATATGCTGAAGTTTTGCTTATGCACAAAGTAATTTACTATTGTTATTTATACCTGAATTATCTTTCCCTTCACCATAAATTTACTTTACAAATCTATTCTACAAAAATCCCCTTTGTCCATATCCCTACTTCTTCGAAATGTTTTCACACTAAATCCTACTACATAACTCGTTAAAGAATCATCTTCATATTAACATTAATCCACACTCACGCATCATTCATGCTCCTGAAACACATTTATAACATTTTACATGCACAAAAAGACATAATAACACTAAATACTACAACGGTTTATGAAAAACATTCTATTACTTCAGTGTACTCTAGTGGTCACAATCGAAACTAAAATCACAGTCCCCCTATCCAATATTGTCCTCTATCGGCTGATACATAAACTACGTGCGCGTCCAGTCTCGCGTCACCATCTGTCAGTATCCAGCTCTGAGACACATCTCCCACTTAACCGCCTCCTAGGCAGGATCGTTATACGGCGCTACGCCTCAACGCACATCCATGCCCGAGGCAGGATTCGAACCTGCGACCGTAGCTGCAGCGTGGTTCCGGACTGAAGCGCCTAGCAATTGCAAAATGATTTAGACAACATATCTCTACTGTGTTATCAGTGAAAATTGACTCGAAACAACGAAAAGTTTGAGTGCATCCTCATGAATACTAGAAGGAATCCGTTACACCTCGCTTAGAAGGTAAATCACATAAAGCTAAAGATTTATGATGAAGCAAATACCCAGCGTTAATAGTTCCGGTCAGCCTACACTGGAACTACCACAAAGAAAATTTTGCGGGGAAGGTGAACCAAAGGCTCTGTTTTATTGACGGAATCCTTAGAAGATGCTACATATCTACTAAAGAGATTCCCTACACTACGCTTTCTCGTCCTCGTCTGAAGTACTGGTGTGCGGTATGGTATCCTTACTAGATAAGATTGGCGGAGGACATCGAAAAACTTTAAAGAAGGGCATCTCGTATTATGGTGTTGCAAAATTAGTTGTAGAGTGTGATGGATATGATGCTTTAATTGGAGTGGCCATCATTGAAACAAAGGATTTTCTGTTACGACAAGATCTTTCCCGAAATATCTATCACTAATTTACACTCCTGAACGCGATAAGTTTCTAATGACGCCCATCCAGACAGGAGGAAATGGTCATCGTAATAAATAAAAAATATGGAAGGTCAGTCTGAGAGATTTAAGTGTTTTGTTTTTCCGAACGCTGTTCGAGAGAGGAACGATACAGAAACTTCCTGGCAGACTAAAACTGTGTGCCGGACCGAGACTCAAACTCGTGACCTTTGCATTTCGCGGGCAAGTACTGGCAGAATCGAAGCTTTGGGGACGGGTCGTGGGTTGTCCTTGGGTAACTCAGGTCCCGATTTCGAGTCTTGGTCCAGCAGAAGGATTTAATCTGCCAGGAAGTTTCATATCAGCGCACACTCCGCTGCACAGTGAAAATCTCGTTCACGATACAGAAAGTCTGAACAGTGTTTCAGTGAACCTTCTCCCTAGTTCTTTAGATTGAATTGCAGAGAAGTCAGGCACCTGGTTATTACAATTAAAGTGCAGCTACTCACGGAGATTCATTGTGGGATGTAGGCAGCGAAATGTAGTAGACACGCTGAGGTGTTAATGTGGAACCGATTTACACCGGAACAAAATTAGTTTCAGTTTTAGCCACCAGATGCAAATCAGCCGCTATACTACGTCTCGTCGATGTCTCCAGTGTTCATACTGAAAAAACTTTGTAAGTGACCGTTAACAATAAAATCAACACTATGCCTTTCTCACTTGTTTGACTTTTTCTGTCACTGTACCGTTCCTGAACCATCTAACACGAAAACATTTCTATACGTCATTTTTGCATTCACACGGCCAGATTTGCAAAAAAAAAAAATGGCTCAAATGGCTCTATGCACTATGGTATTTAACATCTGAGGTCATCAATCCCCTAGACTTAGAACTACTTAAACCTAACTAACCTAAGGACATCACACACATCCATGCCCGAGGCAGGATTCAAACCTGCGAACGTAGCAGCAGCGCTGTTCCGGACTGAAGCGCCTAGAACCGCTCGGACACTAATTTTTTTCCAGCGTGAATAGTTTCCGCATTAATACATTAGAATATCTATCAAGTTTCGTTGACATACAATAATTACAGCCCACAATGGACCTTTGTAGCTGCACTTCAGTTATAATCACGAGTAGATGCAGAACAAGAGCTGAAAATTGCAGATTTCCTGAGAATGTTTATTTCTCCATACCAATATCCTCCTAAAGGCCATGTATGAACATTTTCATTATTTTTCAAATTTTTGAGAAAAATGTTATTTTCTATTACAAATTTAAAAAGAAATTACCAACTGATAAGAGTCTGAATAGTACTTATAAACATTAGTTAAATTTTCAATAAAGAAATTAAGTTGTTCCGAATTTTATTATTGCCTTTAACAATGTTTTGAGGTATTGTTCATTCTGACACTCTATTCCGAAGGTGTAGGTCTATGATTCAGCACAGCTCTTATAGTGTATTAGCACTGTAAGCGGGCAGGCTCGTGTAGCCATAGTCAATTGGCTTACACATTTTCTGGGCACAGAGCCGCGTCATGATGCAAAATATTGATACTTACATTGCTCTTCCACTGGATCTACACTCAGAGGAAAGACACTGCAACCTTGTCCGAAACTTTGGAGACATTTTTTACAATGTGTGGCGGCTCTACGTTCAGAAAACTTTTATGTGGTATTAATATTGTTTATTGAAGCACTAGGGTGGTATATTTCCAGATTCACCAGTGGCAGTCTATCCGAAATAAAAGAATTTTTTTTCGTCTTAACTGTCGCTTTTGGCTAAGAGACTATAGGCCTTCTCTACATTCCTCCTCCAGTAATTTATGTGCCTGACTCTTTTGATCCATTCTCCGTATACAAGGCCCATCGCCTCCGTATCCTCGTTGATATCATCCTTCCATCTTGCCTGGGGGCTTCCTCAGCCCCTTCTGCCCTCTACGGATTTTGAGAACGCTACTTTCGGTAGTCGTTCCTTTTCTATCCAGGTTAGGTGTCCAGCCGACATAAATATTCTTTTCTTTATCCTTCGGCCAATATCAGCCTGAGTGTACATGTCTGCCAGTTTCTGTTGTTTTCTTTTATATCCTCCATTCCTGTGACTGGGTGTCCCTTCTGGGGCTAAATATTTTTCTTAATGTTTTTATCTCGAAGACTAGCAGTACCTGTTTATCTGTGTTCCTCAATGTAAATATTTCAGATCCATAAAGAGATACTGGGAGAATAACACTCTGATATAGTCTCATTTTAAAATTTCTCAAAACTGCTGTGCTGCACAGCAAATGTTGTAAGCCAAAATATGCTTTACTTTCCGCTGCAGTCCTTGAGTTAATCTCAATTGTCATTCTAGTCTCTCCTCTTGATATGCTTCCACAACATTTAATTATGTCTGTTACATTAAAAATGATTTCATCAACTTTCTAAGGGGTGCCAACATTGGGTGCCTTGCTCACTAACATGTATTCAGTTTTCTCCACGTTGATTTGTAACCCTGCATTTCCTAGCGACTAGTCCGTAAGAATTTGTCACCAGCAGCAACTCCTCTTAGATACCACTTATTATAACAACATCGTTCGCATATGCAAGCCCACTTATCATGTTATTAGCCAGTCTAGTTCCAACTGGGTTTAACTTTGAGTGTTGATTGTCTATATTTTCTGAAATTAAATAAAAAAGTTTTGGGCATATTCCGCCTCCATTTGTAGTGCCAGTTCTCAAATCGGGTTGCTGTGACATTCCTGTACTTATCTTTACTCTACAGTGGATTTCATGTAAACAAAGGTATGAACATATGTGGGAACAAAAACTCTTGTAGCAGATTGGTGATTTGGCTCTCATGTGTGCAGTCGTAAGCTTTTTTAAATCATCAAAAACCACGTGAAAATCAATGTTATATTTCCGGCGTTTCTAGATTATTTGTGTAAGGGTATCAAACCGATCAGTGGTTGATCTGTTACTTCTGAAACCTCATGGGTGGTACCCTGTAATTTCCTCTGGAGTTGCGATCATTCTCTTCAATAGACTTTCAGATGTAATTTTGTATCCGGCCGTGGTGGCCGAGCGGTTCTAGGCGCTTCAGTCCGGAACCGCGCGACTACTACGGTCGCAGGTTCGAATCCTGCCTCCGGCATGGATGTGTATGATGTCCTTAGGTTAGTTAGGTTTAGGTAGTTCTAAGTTCTAGGGGACTGATGACCTCAGATGTTAAGTCCCATAGTGCTCAGAGCCATTAGAACCATTTGTAAGTTTGTACATCTACATACACATCTTCATGATAAGTCTACTGTTCTCATTTATGTGTGTGGCCGAGGGTTCTTCGAACAACTATCTCACAATTTATCTGCTGTGCCACACTCTAGCAGCGCGCGGGAAAAACGAACAGTTTCCGTGTGACCTCTGATTCATCAATTTTATAACGATGATCATTTCTCCCTACGTAAGTGGGTGTCAATAAAATATTTTCGCGTTCGGAGGAGAACGTTGGAGACTAAAATTTCATGAAAAAATAAACCCCAACGAAAAACTCCTTTATTTTAATGATTGCCACCCCAACTCGCGCATCATATTCGTGGCAGTCTCTCCTCTATTCCACGACAATACGAAACTAGATGCCCTTCTTCGACCTTTTTCTATGTCCTTCGTCAATCCTATCTGGTAAGGATCCCATACTGTACTTCCGTCCTCTAGCGCAGAACGGACAAGCTAAGTGTAATCAGACTCTTCAGTAGACCTGTTGCATGGTTTTAGCGCTGTGCCAATAAAGCCAATTCTTTGGTTTGCTTTCTCCACAAAATTATCCATTATTCGTTCCAGTTTAAGTTGTTCGCAATTGTAATTCCTATATATTTATTTGAATTAACGCCTTTTGATTTGTATGGTTCATCGTGTGACTAAATTTAACGGATTCCGTTTATTAATCATGTGATTGACCTCGCAATTTTCATTACTTAGTGTCAATTGCCACTTTTCGCACGATACAGATATTTTGTCTAACTCATTTTCCTATTAGTTTTCATCTGCTGAATGAGAGAATTATCTGTAAACATCCTAAAAGGGCTGCTCAGATTGTATCCCGTATAACTGATGCACATTAGAAACAACAGAGGGTCTATAACACCTAACTGGGGAACACCAGTTATCACTTCTTTTTTATTCAATGACATTTCGTCAAGTAATATTAACCGTGACATTTCTGACGGGAAACCACGAATCCAGTCGCACAAATGAAACGATACTCCAAAGGCCCATTCGATAAGTATCCCTCTGTGACGAACGGTTCCAAAAGCCTTTTGTAGATCAAGAAATATTGAGGTCATTTCAGTTCCCCTGCCCATAATGCACATTACATTAAGGATTGCAATATCACTAGAGTTGTTACATGTCAGGGGTCTTTCTTTCGTAGAATAGGACAGGTTAAAGCCATTTTTCAGTCGTCAACCACTCTCTCATATTCCAATACATTCTTTACGAGTTTCATAATTATTTTAAAGACTACAAGTTCTCCATTTTTTATTAGTTCACCTACTATTTAATATGCGCTGGAAATCTTATTTTGTTTTAGGTTTTTAATTATTTGCCGCATTTCTTCTTCACTGGAGGTCTCCACTTTGCCGTCAACGGCGTCCTGTACCTCACATATTAAGGGACTCAGTGAGGTCATCACAGTTTAGTAATTCTGCGAATTATTCGGCCCATACTGGTTCAACTTCAGTGTCCTTCGTGAGAATTTTCATCTGTACGTCTTTAATAAATGTTTATACTTTCATATATATCCGTGTTACTTTCTCTACTTTAGGGTAATTTGTCTTTCCCTGTCATAAATAAGTCCTCTTAGACTTGATCTATTAGCTCCTTGTAATAATCTCGTTTCTATTGCCTTAGTGTAGTTGTATTCTCTTTTATTATTCTTGTATACCTACCTCGTAACTCCTCATCCCACATAATTTCTTACCACCTCTTCCTAGCCAACCTTCTCTCTTCCATTTTTTGTTGGCACGCTTTACTGAACCAAACCTTAGCTGATCTCTTTTATTTGCTTAGAATTTCGAAGGCTACCCCGTTTACTCCTTTCTTACCTTAAGACCTCTCGAGGTAGATGTCAAACTTCATTTTCCTGATATTTGCTTAGGTTTTCTGCTAGTGTTGGCTTGCAGTTTATTTTCATCTCTATCTCTTTTAGTCTGCTTATGTCATAATATGCAGAATGCTTGGATAATGTACACAGGGTATTAAATTTAATATTCATCCTACTTATCACAAGAAAGTGATCACTTTGACAGTCCGCTCCTCTGTCACGTCGCTTAAGTAAAATCCCAAACTGAAAAATTAAAAGCGTTTAAATAGAGAACTAGAGGCATTTCGTGGTTATATGTCACGTTCCCGCCGAGCTTCAGAGAGGTGTTCCATGTGTTGTCTGCGCACAGGCACATCTAAAGGTTCACTGCAGAGCGATAAACCAGTCCGTCATTCTCATTCAGACTGCGATAAGATCTTACGTGCCTCTGATGACAGCAGTATTAAAATGCCCTATAGCGAACAGATTTTTCAAAGCATACGGACTAACGACCATAAATTTATCGCAGAAAGAACTGCCTTATTGCTTCACAAGGAATTTATTAACTGACATTTCGGATGTGGAAAATTACAGGAATCCCATATCCACTTTGTACTGACAAAAATTTTAATCTGAACCTAATGCCCGAAAGCATTTCATTCGTTGTGTTGAACTAAGAAACTCCCATAACCATTTAGTTTGTTGTGATGCAAGCAACTGATAAATAAATTTTAAAAATTACCTATTTGCATGTGAAAGTTTTTCAATTTTTACATATTTACTACCCTTTCATGGAATTCTTGTCAGCTCAAAAGGAAAGTTTTATTTCCCTTAACATGTAACACACTGTAATTCCTTTTGATGTTCCAGAATAGATAAGAGA
Organism: Schistocerca piceifrons; assembly: GCF_021461385.2. Lineage (NCBI taxonomy): Eukaryota > Metazoa > Arthropoda > Insecta > Orthoptera > Acrididae > Schistocerca > Schistocerca piceifrons. The sequence continues at coordinate 43,337,447 of NC_060149.1, read as the reverse complement.
TACTTATTCTTTCGACATAATAGGTGGGACGTCATGGAGTGGACAGCAGATAACAGGTAACGATACTTTTCTGATTTTCCAGTTTGTGCTATTAGTTGAGTGACCGGCAAGAAGGGCTTTTTACCATTGTTAACAAGAACGGATACGAACGAGAAGTGATTTTCTGCCTGGTAAGAGGTTGCAGGACTGGTCCCATCTGTCGTGTTTTTATTGGAAAACCTCGGTCATGTTACTGAACGTTAACACCAACTGCATAGTGTCACTGTGTATTTGTAAACCAGTTATGGAAAGAAAGACGAGTGAAGATATCAGTAAGAAATGTGTTACACAGCATTGTTCTTAGAGACACTGCTATAGGAGGCCGAATATCATTTCATACTGATGATCACAAAACGCTCTGACTATACACGAAACGTGACTCGCTAGATGGAACACTTAAAGTTGGGCGCAACGTACGCAACAGCTCTGCAAACTTAATAAGCGCCCTGGATTGCTTTTTAGAAGGCTTTCGCGAAATTTCGATCAGAGTGGCACAGTCAGGTAGTTATTTGGATCCATTTGGCTCCCTGTCTTCTTCGTTATCGGCTGATGTCAGCGAGCTTCCCTTCTCCCATGTTTTCCTCAATGTAAGGGCCGAGACGGAGGAGTTTTATAGAGACTGAACCTCCAATTTCCTCCAGATTATTCTGTTTCTCGTGCAATCAAAGAAACTGCGGGGAAATCTCGTCACAATTTTTTACATGTTCATTACGTCTATCACTTGTGCCTTTATACTTACCCAACTTCGAATTGCAAATACTCTTTTACTTTTCACAAACTTCCATTAAATCTATGTATCAAACTTCAGCTTCGACATACCGCGTTTCAAAAACAATTGTTAAGTAACCCGTGAATATATGTGAAGTTATTCGTAAGCATATTTTCAGTAATTACTTCACCTGTACTCTTCTTACCTGGAATTACGTCCAGTTCTTGTTACCATCCCAGAGAAATGCAAAACTGACGCCATGCCAAACGTAAGGTTGTAGCTGCGGGGAAAAAACACAGGTTAACATTAATAAATATATTTTCATCATACTCTTTATCCCCTCACACATGTGTCGAGAGTACCATGAAATGTGTTTTAGCAGTGGAGAGAAAGGAACCTTAGTGTTAAATATTCCGTCAATGACACTGTCATTATCGATAGAGAAAAAGCTTGTCCATCCTAGTATTTTCCTCGGTTCGTTTGGGGACTACTCTGAGTAGGAGGGTTGTGTACCTGGAACACTTTTCTGGTGTTCTGTCTTCCCTGGCCTTGAATAGTGACATCACCATACTTACCAGTGATGTCATGCATGACATCATCGATACCCTTGGAACTAATGATGCCATCATACTTATCGGCTGGATACCATGCCCCTCCTAATCTCCAACGACTCATAGCACAGTACTAAAATACCAAGATGAGAGAAAAAAATGTAATAGCATTAGTGGAAGAAATTAAGATAGGTCACTTACAGTTTCGGCTGAAGTCACGGCTTACAGACGCAACGAACTTGCGAAACAAGGCGTATTTTGCTGGCTTCCACAGATTTGCATAGGTGAGGATTAAAAAAGACAAGTGGTGGGACGGGGAAAGTTCTATAGATCAACATAAAAACGCAAAAACCATTTAGACATTTCTGTTTGGTCAGCCGGTTCAGCCAAAACGACGTTCTGGACAGATTACAAATTCATTTAAGAAAAAGCAGAAACAGAGTAGAAGCAGTGGGAAAGAAACTCTGTTCCATAGTGTCTTATTGATTTTTGGCAGGGAAAAACATATACCACCTGAAACAATTCTTTTAAGTAGACAGGAAGTAGAGAAAGAAATTCTAATTTGGGAATCAGTTCAGATGTGAGAAGAAGAAACAGCTGACAGTTAGAAAAGTGTGTGCAATAGCGTCACTCCTTAGGAATCAGTTGTATGGAAAGCTGGTGCACTTACCTGAGACTGGACGAACTATATTGCATTTAGATTTAGAGGAGTTAGCTTGGTTGTTCGAGGAACGGCAATATTTTCCAGCAGCTGACTGTGAGCACCACGACATTCTGACTAGAGTTGCTAGGCCAGTGGCAAAGAAATTTTACAAAATTCCTTGTCTTTTACAATCCGTTCTAGAGGCTGACATAAACAACAGTTCAACGTACGAGTAATAAAACCTTCAGCTAGTTCGTTGGATTCACCAATCACAGTTACGCAAAAGAAGTCAAACAAAGGGACAAGATATATTTTTATGAATCGATATGTGAGTAGTAAATCAGGTGACGAAAGCTGACACCTACCTTCTACTCCATGTGGACGAAACACTTCATAGAAAAGGGAACTGCAGGTATTTTATCACCCTCGATACGCATTTTGGCTAGCGACGAATTCTGAAATCTCCCCAAGGCAGACGAAAAGCCGCTTTCGAGACCATCAAGATTGTATGAGATTTTAACATGTGCCTTTTGGTCTTCAAAGCGCGTCTGCCACATTTCAAAGATTTTTTGTCTTGTTGCTATGAGGATTGAAGCCTACTGTGTATTTAGTATACCTAGATGACATAACTGTGTTCTCCAGGACTACTGAGGAACATGTAGGGGGTGTGGAAGTGTATTAACAAGGTTACAAAACTACACATTTGAAAAAATGACATTTTGTCATGGTGTAGGTGACTGATTACTTTGTAAAATTTTTTTATTTATTTATAGACGCAATCACATTCTTATGACACAGTCATAACGGGTTTCGGCCATGCAATGACCAACTTCAGATCCTAAAGGCGGCATACACTGAACACAGGTTCATGCGTTGTCAAACTCAATGCATGAACCTGTGTTTAGTGTATGCCGCCTTTAGAATCTCAAGATGGTCATTGCATGGCGGAAACCGGTTATGACTGTTTCATAAGAATGTCATTGTGCCAATAAATAAACAAAATGTGCACATTTGAGTTTGAAGGTAGAGAAGTGCTCTTTCGCTGAGCCACAGGTCCAATATCTGGGGTATATCATTAGCTCTGCTGGAGTAAAGCCGGACTCTCATTCAGCAAAAGTGGTTGAGAGTTTTCCAGTACATACTAATGTTTAAATATTGCAATGTTTCTTAGGATTTGCTAGTTATTACTGTAGAGTTGTGATCATTTAAGCCATGGTAACTAAGCCATTGAACAACTTGTTGAAAAGGGTGCTGTTTTCCACTGGACAGAAGAGTGTGCTTCAGCTATGACATACATCGAAGTTCTCCAGTAATTATTTATTCAGATATTGAAAAGCCGTTTATTCCATCAGCCAATGTCTCAAACTTTGTTCTCACTGCTACAGTGACTTAATAATATAATGGTGGTTAGCTATGCTCCTCACCACCTCAATAGAGCACAAATAAACTGCAGTACAACAGAAAAAGTGTTCCTTTCTTCTGTGTTTGGTGTGAACTTCTTGAAATGTTATTAGTACGGGAGAGAATTAATTGTGGTCTCTGACCAGGTTGCCCTTTTAATTTTGTTGTGTTTGGAGAACCTCAGTAGATGCATAAGATACTGGGCTTTAAAATTACCCGCATACGATTACGCAGTACATCACAGTCCTGCTAAATTACATAAAAATGCTGATGTGTTAAGTGGGAAAGTCAGAGTAGAACAAGTTATGTTTTAATAGATGAGTTGTGAGAAGCATAGGAGGGAGCTGTGGAGTGGGACGAGTTATGCTTCGTTTCCAGATATCAGGGGATGGCGTTTTGTACTGCAAGACCCCCCTTGGGAACATGGTAGTAATTCCGAAAGAATTGCTATTACGTATAACATCTCAGTACCATGACATCTTACAAGCATGATATACTGGACGAAGAGCAATGAATGCTAGAATAGCTACATGGCGTTCTTGGAAAAGCAGACAGAGGGAAGTTGTTACATACATATGGAACTGCTTGCATTGTGCACAAATGGCACTACTGCCAAAGGTGCGAATTCCTTTGCACACAACCCAGAGGCTTCAAAACTGGCTCATATTGCTGCATTTGATAATGTAGCACCACATTTTCTGCTAAATACACAAATAGTGTCACTTGCTGAGATGCCCACAGAAATGACAGCTTATGCCTTTAGGTTCGGTGGGCTGTATGGGCAGTTACTCCATCCTGTTGGAAGTAACTGAGGTGGTTATATTCATACATTCACGTCCAGTCACATTCGCTTGTCCGGGCGACTTTTATGTGCCCCATCCTGTATATCGACTACTCACCGAACGCAAACACGATGTGCTCTTGGTATATCTAGTGGTCATAAATGCTCATGATTTGCCTGTACCGCAAGACGCATCTAAAACAGGAAGATGGGATAAGCAAGATATTACTTGCAGACCTTCTCAAATTGCTCTAGTTAGCTGTTATCGTCATGCTTTCTCCATTTCCATTATAGGGGAAGAGAAGCTAAATATTAAGCAGGGATGGGCATGAATATTAGTGAAATGTCCCAGGCAGCCATCGTTTGGTCCATCTCACACTCATTCGCTGATCGATTTGTTATCTACATTTCAAATGAGTCTCCCTGACATTCAAATTTATATTCAGTGTTAAGCAATTTCTTTTTTTAAGACTGCTTTTCTTACAGTTTATTGTCTGCATTTAATATCCTCTCTACTTCAACCATCATCAGATACTTTGCAAGCAAAATAGCAAAATTCATCTACTAATGTTTATGTCTCATGTACTAAACTGATTCTGTCAGCAGTACCTTATTTCATTTGATTGCATCCAGTCACCACAGATTTCTTTGTTGTTGATATGCGCCCCATAACTTTTTTTCAAGAATTTATCTCTTAACGTGCACTTTAAAGTCATTGTCCTCTGTGACAGAATGCCAGTGTCATCAACAAACCTCAAAGTTCTTATCTCTTCTTCCTGAACTTTAACAGCCATCCAAAATTACTCCTTTGTTACATACATAGCTTTCTCAGCGTGGAAATTGAATAAGAAGAGAGTTAGCTACAACTCTGTCCCACTCACTTCTCAACAACTGTTTCCCTTTCATTCGTCTCGACTTTCAAAAGTTTTCTGAAATGTTTCCATGTTGTAGATATCCCTGTTCTCCCTCCTTTGCACTCCTGCGACCACGAGTATTACAAAGAGGGTGTTCTAGCCACCTCTGTCTAAGAGATTTCTCTAGTCACAAATTCTACAATAGTGTGTTCGCTTTTCTTCAACCTGTGTTCTAAGATAAGTCGGAGTGGCAGTGCAGTTTTCAGTGTTCGTGTACTTCCCTTGATCCACAACGGATCTCATTTTTCCATTCTTTTCAAAAAATTCGAGTCGGTATTTTTTAAGCATGACCTATCAGACTGCTGATTCAGTAATATTCACAACTGTTGACACCTTGTGGCGTAGTACCAATCATCACGCCTGTAGACGGTATTAAGTAGCTTCATACAGACACTGATGAGTCACGGTCACTTCAAGACAGTGTAAGTAGGCTGTTTAAGTTTTTATATTCGTAACGCCACGTAGCGCTCTGTATGTGCTGTGTGCAGTCTGTGGCTGGTTTGCATTGTTGTTGGAATATCTGCCATTGTAGTGTTAAGCAGCTGGATGTTAACAGCGTGTAGCGTTGTGCAGTTGGAGGTGAGCCGCCAGCAGTGGTGGATGTGGGGAGTGAAATGGCAGAGTTTTGAAATTTGTAAGACTGGATGTCATGAACTGCTATATGTATATTATGACTTTTGATGACTATTAAGGTAAATACATTTTTGTTCTCTATTAAAATCTTTCATTTGCTATCTATGCCTATCAGTAGTTAGTGCCTTCCGTAGTTTGAATCTTTTATTTAGCTGGCAGTAGTGGCGCTCGCTGTATTGCAGCAGTTCGAGTAACGAAGATTTTTGTGAGGTAAGTGATTTGTGAAAGGTATAGGTTAATGTTAGTCACGGCCATTCTTTTGTAGGGATTATTGAAAGTCTGACTGCGTTGCGCTAAAAAAAATATTGTGTGTCAGTTTAAGCACAGTCACGTATAAATTTTTCTAAGGGGACGTTTCACATGTCGACCCTCAGCCGAGGATACCTCACTGGAATCTTCTGATTTTTTCTTGTAGTTTGTGTAATTAGTGTAGATTTTGTTAATTGATAGCGCGTAATCACAGAGTGAATTTCCTTTGTAGTTGTAGTTTTCATTCTTGTACAGTAAAACAGTTGTGGCCTGCACGTAGATTTGCACCAAGTATTTCGCAGCTGCGCTTGCAATTAACTAGATATTATTTTCAGTGCTATGTTAATGTGCTCTCTTATTTTTGCTCTTCAAATTGTGTTTTTATGTGTTGTCGTGTGAAATACTGTGACAATAATGGCGTGTGAAAAACGTAATACTAGGCTCCAAAGTAAACTGAGAAATGACAGTGAAGACGAAAGCAGTGTGTTAGCACCACTGTGTAATGAATTAACAGACATTCAAAGTAGTAATTTGGTAATTGTGCATAGGGAAATGGAGCGGGCGGCAAATAATGGTGTAGACAGTGAAACAATTAGTGAACAGGGAAGCATTATCGATCGATCGGTCGGCAACAGCTCGCCTCAGGATTCCGAAATGACAGGACACAATATTGCAAATACTGTAGACTCAGGCTTTGGGTTCTCACCGTTTTCTCAAATTAGTCAAGACACATTTTCCGCTTGTCAAAATGTGAATGTTGCCGGTGCAAATTCACTGCCGAGAAGCACTGAAGAACCCGTTTCAGACACCAGTGCATTGTTATTACAGTTAATGCAACAAATGGGACAAAGGCTACAAAAGTTAGACACAATGGAACAAAATCTTCAAAAGTTAGACACAACGCTTGAACACAATCAGAAACAAATGGGACAAAATCTTCAAAAGTTAGACGCAATGGAACAAATTCTTCACACCACGCTTGAACAAACGCGTGAAGATTTAACTACTGAGTTACATAAAATCGAATCGAAATGTCAAACAGTCTGTAACGACGTAAAAACACAAATTTTTGAGCATTTCCAACCTATTTTTTCGCGTCATGAAAATGCATTACAGAATCACGAAGCAGCCATAAAGGAACTGCAAACTATTGTTCATGAAAATCACGACATCTTTCAAGCTAAAATTGACTCAGCTGCATCTACCGATTCGGTTATGCAGCTCGCAAAAACTCAGGAAAACTTAAAAGACACAGTAGATACGAATTCAACACAAATGGACACTCTGAAACTTGGTTCAGAAAAACACACAGAGGAAATAATTTCACTAACGGATAAAGTAGACGAACTTTCAGATTAGTTCACTAACTTATCTACAAAGGTAGATGATGATCTGAATGACACAAGAGCTGTAGCCTTCACGAACACTGAAGAGTATGAACAAATTAGAAAATTCAAACAAAATCAAAATCAAATCAATACACAGTATAAAAGAGAAATCCGGGAAGTACAAGATCAGTTGGCGCAAGTAATACAAGAATTACGTATTTCAGAGGACACTCGCGTTCCAGTACGGGAAGAGGGACATAGAAATATGGAACAACCACAAAATAATAACACAGGACACTTCGGAAATTATGAAAGAAATTGGCAAGGCGCATTGGATTTTGAGATGGAACCGCCGAAACGAGGTAACAATGAGCGATGTGCGACTCACCGACACCATGATTTTGACTATAAGCTGTTCATTACTACACGCAAATTCAAAACATTTAAGAATTCTGACAACGACACTCATCCACAAGCATAGCTTCATCAATTCTCTCATTGTTTTCCTCCCAACTGGCCATTGGAGCACAGATTAGAATTTATGTGTGACTATTTAGAGAATGAACCAGCAGTAAGAATGAGATCGGTCATTCACGATTGCCACAGTGAAGGAGAATTTTATCATGCCTTCCTCTCAGCATATTGGTCTCAAGCTATACAAGACCAAGTAAAACATAGCATCATAATGATGAAACATTTCGAACAATCTGAATTTTCCAGTCTTATGAAATATTTTGAAGACATGTTGCACAAAAATCAGTATCTTTCAAACCCATACAGCCCCTCAGAACTCATCCGCATCTGCATAATCAAATTGCCTGAACATTTACGACAAATTATTTTAGCAGGACGTTGCAAAGACGACATTGAAGCTTTTCAGGGACTGTTACAAGAACTGGAAATTGACACTGACAATCGCGGAACGCGAAAACAGGAGCACTGCAATTGCAGGTCACATCTGTGACAATTCCGCGATGACAGAAATAATACACGACAAGGCTATTCTTACAACGTAAATCGTGACCAAAACAGACACCACCCGTATTGCAACCGTTGGCAGAGTAGTAATAATTACAGGGAAAGATCACCTCTCCGCAGTAATGACTATCACAGGGACAATCAGAGAAACAGACAATATGGGAACCAAAATAATTACTATCAAGGGAGAAAGAATAACTTTAGATGCAACGGTCCAGCGCGCAGTTACGATTCAGGGAGAAATTCTCCACCACGTGACAGACAAGAAAGAAACTATGGAATCTATCGACATGACGACAGACGATATGATCGTAACGACAGACCTGAATTGCATCAGAACTGGTGGGATTCAAACAGAGCAGGGCCCTCTCGACAAGGTGAATTTGTAGAAGTTAGGTCTCCAAATCCCAATAACTACGCGCGCCAACAAAGACACAATAGGCAATGGCTCATACCTTAGGCAGCCACGTGCGCCCGCTAGCTCAGGGAGAGATAACATAGACGCTAACCTTGAGGAAAATTCCAGTATTCTTTACCGACGTATACCACATGATAATTGCGTTAAAGTTGAAACTCTGCATACTGGGAAGAGCAAAGGGTTACACCACATTTCACATGTAAAACCATTTGTTGAGAGATAATCTGCTTTTTAACTTAGTCTTTGCTATAAAATTTTTCACTTCACGTTACTAGTACTCTTTTTCAATCTTAGAATCTGTTAATATGCAACAATGTTTGAAGTTAAATATCCAGTCAAGAACCAAGTGAACTTATTTAAACAGAAATTACTAATGCATTGTTATTGTGAACAGACGACACAGTGTTATTGTGTGTGTACATTCTTGCTTGTTAGTTACACGATTACGTAACGACTATAAGGCTCACACACTTAGAACATTTACCAGTACTGCTAATGTGATTTTAATGCAACATTTTCGTTTACTTGAAAATACATTCTGGATTTAAAGTACTTTCTGTGTGAGATACCAGATGACACAGTGGTTAGTTTATGTGACAGCTACACGATTTTATCACGACGCTACTAATGAGTGACAATTTACAATGTTGTTTTTGCGGTGTATCTGTTATATATCTGCACAGGTTTTCTGAATTCTTCTGGAAAGTAAAACATGTTTTAGTAGTAACTTTTGTGGTATAGCTACAATGAGACAGCCTTTCTCGTAGCACAATAATACGTTACATTATAGTACTTTCTTCATCACGGCAATAAGCATAATAACTACAATCTCTGTACGCAAAGCATCTCACTTATGTTTATGATGAGGTGAGTACATTGACTTCAGCAGAACTTTGCTTACAGAGGACGATAACTACGACACTTCAACAGAATTATCTTACAGCAAGACGCACATTTAGCGCTACAGGACACGCATTTCAGTGATTAATTGTGTACTTAAAACATTTATTTTTAAAGATTTTTGAATTACAAAGAAAGTTTTCCGTGATACATTTCATTCCATTGCTGTAATCTGTAACACCTGAGGGTATAATTACATTAATCCTCAGGGGGGTACACGTTTACTTTGTGTACCATGTGTTTGGCAAGCACAAGGAGCCCTAGCTAATATGGTATTTGCTTATACAACTTTAAACATCGGTACCATATTTCTCTAACACGCAAATTACACAGCTATCTGAACATTTTTTTTACTACATCAGTGACACATGTTTACGCAATTACACAGTTGGGTAACTTCACACTTATGAAATTGTATTTTGTCTGTACTTTGTGAACTGTTCATATTTTTTTGGAACCATTGTGATACTATGAGAGCTTTGAATGATGTATTTGGTAAGGGAGCATGATTTTTAAAGTACGTTTGAGGTAGATGACACTATTGAAATGAGCAGAGAATTTTTTTTAGGTTTCAACATTATGGCAGAAAGCTACGCCTTTTTTGAGATTTGGCTGAGGTTTTATGATGTTATGATGACGATGTGTATTACGCTGTTGCGGTATGTTTATGATCAATAAGCTGATACTATATGAGGAATTTGATTATGCTACGTACTTATTATGATGAAATATTGAAGAAGTGTCGACGAATATGTATATGTGTAATAACGTAAGGAATAATGAGTAGTGGTTTGGGAATCTGACTTGTGAAAAAGTATGTTGGAAACCAAGAATCGTACTTTAAGAGTTATGAAATGTGTCTAAATGCATGAATGTATCACAATGCTGACGAATATTTTTTGACACTGTTATATTTATAGGATTTTGTTTCTACAGATTTGCAACGCAAATTCTCGAACCGTGAAATTTTTTTATGAGACTGTCACAGTAGTGCAAACTGGTGTCGTAAATATTCCGGTAAGAAAGCCAAGTGACCTTGACGTAATTCGTCTTGAGCGGCCAGCTGTGTCAGACACCTGGAGAAAAAGCCATTAGTGTGTGCCTTTTCAGAGGCACAGGTAATAAAAAAAAGAGGGAGGCCATTATCCTGGCTATTGACATTCCTTTGTAGAAAGCATCGTAAATACGACACCCTCAAACTTGAATACATGATTACACTGTAAAATTCTTAATTTATGGTATTTACTGAAATGAAATGATGAGAAACATTTCATGTCTCTTGTCTTGCTAGTTGAAAGATTGATTACTGCATTATGAAATGCCATATGGCTAGTGAATGACGTTTCACGCCTTGCTTTGCCTATTTTGTTTAATATCTAGTTTCTAGCTGCACTGCAGCATTGGTTAAAATAAAATTTTATAGATTTACTAATATAAATATTTTATGCCTACAGATCCAGTAAAAAATAACTTTATGATGGATGTACTCCAAAAAAATGAGGGAGCACAAAAAGACATTTCCACTTCACAGGAATTGCATACACAATTTTTGTCAGCGACTTGGTAACTTGTCTGCTAGAGCAAGTTACAGTGATGCATCACTCTGTGTTAGGATGTGACATAGGTATTAGACATGGCCATCTTTACTGTAATATTTTTTCTGCTTGAGCTTTTTCATGATTAGATATAAGTTATTGCATTTGCTGCTGCTGTTTGCCAGGCATAGTGTTATTAAATTTCACTTTGTATTACTCTGTTAATCTAGTTTTACTACTGATTTATTTTTCTTGTTTCCTGCGCATTGCCTTATATTAGTTGTAATATTGCATTTGCTTTGCTAATTTATGCTGCTTGCTTTGCCATTTGTATTTTTTATCATTGCTGTTTGTGTTAATTGTTTTGTGCTGCTGCATTGCCTCATTCCTTAGTTTAGCATCTGAGCTCAGTAGATTTAAGTTAGCTTAAGATGGGGTAGACTATATAAGAGAACGAGTTGTGATGAATTGGAAGAAATGCATTGAGAAGCTACAAGAAAATGGTTTGGCCAAAAAAGTATTTTGAAAGAGGAGATGAGCAAAAAAGTAGGGTTTAGGGACAACAGGTTTACGTGGGATTTTCTTGGAAATAAATGATGAGGTAAGATAATGGAAAATAAATAATGAGGTAAGAAATATGTGAACATATAAATACAGAAAGCATGCCTGGATAGGATTTTTTTGGTGGAAACAAATGTTGAAATAAGACGAAAGATCTATGGAATGAAGTTTTAGGTTGGACTGCAGTACCAAATGTTACACTGAAAACAAACCCTGCCCTTTCCTGCTATGTGTTTGTGTACTCTTGTATATTTGTGTTTTTCCTGTCTTTATGTGTTTAGCTGACATGAGTTACGTTGTAGAATTTTTGTAATACTATGTTATTTACTTTGTAAAGATGTTTAGACATTATTTATCTGTTCTGTTTTGTTGCCCATATGTGAAGTTGATGTTTCAAAAGTTATTCTGATCTTTATGTATGTACTTATGTCATAATTCTTGTAACACTGATGTGCATGTTTATTTCTATCCTTTTGTTAAGCCTGTTTTACTACAAATGTTATCTGTACTATTATGTTCTTTAATGATGTATTTTGTACCTTTGTTATTGTATTCTTATGGTATAAAATTGCAATTGACACCAGTTCATCAAATTAAGTAACTTGTAAGTTACATTTCACTGCACACGTTTCTGTTGGTCATAGTATATGGACAATATGTGAGAAGTAGGGACTGTTAGTGTTAGCACGTGTGTTAATAATTCAGCAAGGGACTGGATAACAGCATTGCTGGTTCTAAGGACAATTCCAAAAACTGTGTGAGTGCACAAGTGGTGGTTTATGGACTAGCTATGTTCTCCACAAGACTCTTCGATGGTGATTGTGCACCTGCACAGTCGTAGCAGATGGCTGCTGGCCATCTCTACAAGGACTACAGTGGGTCTACTCTGTGATGACCTACCTACCAATATTCTTCAAAACTCCGACTGACTCTGCGGTGGATTTGCTCTGTTGTGGCCCATTACCTGTCTGCATGTCAAGAGTCGGCACTGTCTTTTCGTAGGAAGGACAACACTACTTCTTCAAGACTGCATGGAAATCCCCTACTTCCGTGTGCATTTTCTTCTACTGCTCAGACTTTGAGAAAAACACTGCTATTTTACTGTGATGAACGATCAGGACTGTCTTTATGGACTGTAAGAATAGACAAACATTGTATCAATAAGTGTGTGCATTTGATTTCTTTGTTATTGTAATTATGAAAAATTTTTTCAAATCGTTATTGGCCACTGCCCAAAACAATTTGTAAATTTTTTTGTGGGGAGCATGGGGGCTATGTAAGTAGGCTGTTTAAGTTTTTATATTGGTAACACCACGTAGCGCTCTGTATGTGCTGTGTGCAGTCTGTGGCTGGTTTGCATTGTTGTTTGAATATCTGCCATTGTAGTGTTGGGCAGCTGGATGTTAACAGCGCGTAGCGTTGCGCAGTTGGAGGTGAGCCACCAGCAGTGGTGGATGTGAGGAGTGAAATGGCGGAGCTTTGAAATTTGTAAGACTGGATGTCATGAACTGCTATATATATATTATGACTTTTGATGACTATTAAGGTAAATACATTTTTGTTCTCTATTAAAATCTTTCATTTGCTATCTATGCCTATCAGTAGTTAGTGCCTTCCGTAGTTTGAATCTTTTATTTATCTGACAGCAGTGGCGCTCGCTGTATTGCAGTAGTTCGAGTAACGAAGATTTTTGTGAGGTAAGTGATTTGTGAAAGGTATAGGTTAATGTTAGTCAGGGCCATTCTTTTGTACGGATTATTGGAAGTCAGATTGCGTTGCGCTAAAAAAAAATATTGTGTGTCAGTTTAAGCACAGTCTAGTATAATTGTTCAAAGGGGACGTTCCAACACATGAGCTTTTACGAGGAGCTATCAGGTTCTAATTGTTACAGTTCCAGCACTGTGATGTCGCTGTCGTACAGGCAATGAAATTCTGATCTGTCAAAACAATGCAGTCTCTGTGAGTAATTTTACTGTTTGCTAATATTCTGCTGTCTACTAATTCTTGCTAATTTAATGAGTTTAATTACTAGACTGCATGAAGATGTAAACGAGAAGTGATTTGATATGTGAATAATTCCATTTCAGTTAACTAAGTAAATAGTAGCGTTAGAACTATAACGGGACAGCTTTAGTGAGTCATACACTCATAGGAAAATTTTAATGTATAATTCGCCAGTTTATTGTACTCGGAAACGAGAAGCATATGATGACCACACGGTTGCGTAAAGAGGGAATTGCTATTTGTGGTTTTTGAAAAATTTTTCAGTTAGTAAATTGATCCGAAAAGATATTACGTCGAGACAGGTCCACTGCAAAAGATTTGGCACTGCGCTGTTTAGAACTGCAAACTCTTTTGATATGATGTTTCTCAGCCAGTCAGAATATGTACACTTGCAAGGATTTTTGGGGCTAGAGGGCTGCTTTGTGAAATCTGGAAAGGATTCGGAGCCCAGCCATCATCATGAATAGACGTTCGAGCTCTGTAGATTGTGCAAATTTCGGAGTTCCTTGGTAAACTGTCACCTTGTGAGTAACTAACATCCACGTGGTGTGTTAAACGAGATAATAACCAAGGACTGACAGTTCAAAGTGACTGTTTTTCTGTAATACAGTGTGAGCATTTTATTTCGTAGACTATCTGTAAATTTTTCCATTGACGTTTCAAGTGAATGTGCAGTGAATAGCCAGAACTTTTTGTATACATTGTTATTTAACAAGTAGCTCTCATTTAACAGTTAGAAACGCCTGAAAACAGGAAAAAAATTACATGCCGCTTGTTAATCCAGTTAGTGTGGCTGCTTCCGCCACATATTTTGTATCTGAGAAACATGGATCATTTTCTTCGGGAAAGACGTGTATGCTACAGGAGGAGAATATACACTGATCAGCCAAAACCCTATGACGACTGCCCACCGCGAAGGTGGATGACGCCTGGTGACGTTGCAGGCAAATGACACGGTAACAAACATATGTAAGACGAGCATACACCGACGGAGATCAAACTAACAAAGATGTGGGTCAAGGAATATCTCAAAAGCGGAGAAGCTGGTCGAATATTCACTTGCTACTTTCGTACGCATCTACGGAAAGAGGTAGAAGGACAAAGAAACTACCACTAAGCGCTAAATCGTTGGACGTCCGCGACTCTTTACAGAACGTCGGGGTTTGGAGGCTTGTTTGCTTTTTAAAGTAGGCTAGATGGTGATCTGTGGTATCTCTGGTGAAAGAACATAATGCTGGAGCACTCACAAGTCTTTTGGAGCCCACCGTTCATTCTACATTGTTGAACATAGAGCTCCGCAGCACCCTCGGTGTTCACTTGTTGACCCAACGACATAGTTAGTTTCTAATGTGTTGTTGTTGCGCTACGGTCGCAGGTTCGAATCCTGCCTCGGGCATGGATGTGTGTGATGTCCTTAGGTTAGTTAGGTTTAAGTAGTTCTAAGTTCTAGGGGACTTATGACCACAGCAGTTGAGTCCCATAGTGCTCAGAGCCATTTGAACCATTTGTTGTTGTAGTGGTCTTCCGGCCTGAGACTGGTCTGATGCAGCTCTCCATGCTACTCTATCCAGTGCAAGCATCTCCCAGTACCTACTGAAACCTACCTCATTCTGAATCTGCTTAGTGTATTCATCTCTTGGTCTCCCTCTACGATTTTTATCGTCCACGCTGCCCTCAAATATTAAACAGGTGATCCCTTGATGCCTCAGAACATGTCCTACCAACCTATCCCTTCTTCTAGTCAAGTTGTGC